>NC_084654.1:8840000-8957500 GCF_019802595.1 Syngnathoides biaculeatus | reverse complement strand
GCCAGCTTCCTCCTACATTATGAAAACGACGATCAGTATATTGGGTTAGTTAAGGACTACAAAAGAATTGTCCCTAAATGTGAATGGTTGTTGGTAACCAGTTCAGGGGCACCACACTCTCCTCCAAAGTCTGCGAGCTGGGAAAGACTCGAGCTCAGCCACAACCCCAATGAGGACAAGTGCAATAGAAAACAAAAGAATGGATGGAATGTAAATGGAACATGTAACTTCTATCTGGATTTAATAATCTATAAGCGGTGTTAGAGAGGGTTTTGGGCTTCTTGGGCCTCAGGTTCCTTATACTGTTATTTGTTGTGGAAGTAGGGAGTAAAAAACTTATTTTTAACTGACAATCATCTCTCCTTAGCTTTTCTATCATTTCTCTCCATCAGGATGACCTGGACCCCTTCCAAGACCTTTTGGACGATCGTTCCTACGCCACAGATGTGAACATGCCCAGTCCCAAACCCAAGTACGCCCAGTGCAAGGAGAGTAAGAAGGACCTGATAACGTAAGAGTCAGCCGACGATGACTCCATCTCATGAAAACGCCTGTACACACCTGCACCCTCCATCTAAGCTCCATTCAATCATTATTTGCAGAGCACCACTTATCTTGCCCTTTCCCATCCTGTTCAGTGTGCTTGCTATTTTTTTAATGCTTTATATCCATTAGTCCACACTGAATCACAGTAACCCTTTCTCCCCGAGTTAAAAACTTACAACAAATGGGTAGTTGGTATATCAGTCCTATTTTCACACTGGTAAGCAAAAAAAAAAAAAAAAAAAAAAAAAAAAAGCAGATTGGGTCGTTTCCTTGTAGTTTCTCTATTTGGACCTCTGTCTTACACTACTAAAATAACAATTATCTCGGGATCCAGTATTCCAACCGTGACATGAATCACAGACAGTGAAGCTAAACTGGAAACAATGAAAGCCAACAAAAACTCTCAATCAACACTCTTTTCTATAATTTTCACATTTTCTTCTCCTTCCCTTTGGCCTTATAAATCTGTCTATTTTTTCGGTGACAGATGTCCCACACCGGGGTGTGATGGAAGTGGTCACTTGACGAGCAATTTCGCCTCACATCGAAGGTGTGACTTCCTTTTCTCCTGGTGGTCTCCTACTATTTATTGTTTTCAGCTTACCTCAACTATACTGTCAATAATCCTTTGACATCCGGAAGATTAACAGACTCAAATTATTCTAACAACAGTTTAAATGCTGAATTCAGTAAAGAGGGAGTATTATAAATAAAACTTTCAAATAAAAACATTTTCTCAGATATTTATTTTTGCACCACAGCTTTAATTGTTCAGAGTACAACAGCTCAAGTGTTGCATGATAAATAGTTATTAGTTTGGAACTCACACTTGATCTCACGTCACTTTCCTCACCCAGTCATATCTTTAAAACGTATGTGCGCTCACATACTATTTTAAATGTAAATTAGGTGTTCAGACACAAGTATAGCACCTAACAACAACTTCTCAACATGTCATGACCGTTTTGCATTTTCAAGTAGTATTTCTTTGTGTGAGTTGAACTACACTTATTTGGATTCCTCAACAATGTTTTGTTACTAATGTCTGGGTGTATTTCTCAGTCTCTCAGGTTGTCCATTAGCTGATAAAAGTATTCGGAGCATGCTGGCCAACAACGCGCAAGAGCTCAAGTAAGGCGGGAGATGGCTTGTGTGGTTTAAGTCTGTATTAATTCACTTCATTTTAAAGTTCAAATAATAATTATTGAAGGAGATTAAAGGAGTGTCCTTCTTCACAACTGCCACAACCAATATAGTTGCTTTGTACATTTCCCAGAGCAGAATTTAAATTCTAAAATCTTCACCTCATTGTGTCAGTTGTGCACGACTAAGAGGCAGTTTCTCATTTTATTTTTATAACAAGTTAAAAAGGCTTTGGTACACCCATGCAGATATTTAAAGATTTAAAGAGATCAGTGATAACCAGATAGATAGAGATAGATAGATAGATAGATAGATAGATAGATAGATAGATAGATAGATAGATAGATAGATAGATAGATAGATAGATAGATAGATAGATAGATAGATAGATAGATAGATAGATAGATAGATAGATAGATAGATAGATAGATAGATAGATAGATAGATAGATAGATAGATAGATAGATAGATAGATAGATCAATTCCTTTGTTTTTCTTGTACCCTGAAGACATTTTGGTTGTAGATCAAAAGATGAATATGATCCAAAAGTTCAGAATTCCATTTCCTTGAGTTGTAAACAATTCAGTGGCAGAGCACTTTTCTTCCAATACTTTGGTGGGGGACTGTATGAAAATGGGTACATCCTCCATTTTTGTAGAAAGATGATGCTAGGCCCTGAGCCCTTTTTGTGTTTTCTGCCCCAGGTGCCCGACACCAGGGTGCGATGGTTCGGGACATATCACTGGCAACTACGCCTCTCACAGAAGGTACACCACACTGTCTTCTATGGAAATACATTTGCTGACTGTGCTCTTTTACCCAAGGTGTCATATTTATATTTTAATATCTTCTTACCATTTGCGATACTTTATATGCAGCCTCTCAGGGTGTCCACGGGCCAGGAAAAGTGGGATTAAGATCATCCACAGTAAAGAGAACAAGGAAGACCAAGAGCCTATCAGGTAGCCTAAAATGGACATGATACATGAGAAATAAATCAGACCAGATAGGGCTGTGAATGAAAATAAACATACAGCACAATACACAATGGTCTTGAATTTGCACAGATGTACACAATGACAAATTGAACTTGACGAGTTGAGGCTTGAAGGTGATACTTTAGAATCTTGCCATTTGGTGAGAGGAAGATCCTGCAGTGTTTGGTGAGTTCCTGCAGAACCACAGGGTGAGAGGAGTCATTGGCAAGCAGACAGGCAGGGAGAGATTGATTGGAAGTTACCTAAATCCCTCAGTGTGCTTCTCCAGGCCTCACTCCTGCAGCCAAATTGATTTCTCTTGTGGTGCAGAACACAAACAACAGACTTGGGCTATTCTGAAATTGTTCTTCCTCCTTCTTCTCAAAATGAATTTGGAAGGGTGACGCATCCCAACTATTACTGCTACAACGATTGACCCGCATTGAAATAGGATATCTAAATGGACACCATCAAATCTTTCAGAATGTTATTATGAATTATGGCAGCATAGTGGTCACGTGGTTAGCATGTCTGGCACACAGTTCTGAAGTGAGGGGGTCGAATACTGGTTCCAGCCTTCCTGTGTGAAGTTTTAATGCATGGTCTCCTCCTGATTATGTGGGATATCTCTGGGTGCTTTGGCTTCCTTCCACATTCTAAAAACATGCACGTTAGTTTAAATAAACACTAAAATGTCAATAAATGTGAATGCAACTGAAGTCATATATCAAGCAATATTGGGAAAGAATTCCATCTCAAAAGCTTTAATAATTTGTGCCCTCAGTCACGTGCTCTTGGCCCAGCCATGTTGCAGGGCTCAAATGAAAAGGAAGGGAAGTAAAAAAAAAGTCAAGTCAAGTCAGACTAAACATCTTGACTTTGTAGTGTTTTTAATTGGATATTCTGTAGGTTGGTGGCACGCTAGATGTCTGGTGAGGGCATCTGCACCACAGTTTTGAAGACCAGGGTTAAATTCCCAGCCCCGGCTGTGTGGAGTTTGCATATACTCCCTGTGCCTGGATGGGTTTTCTCGACGCACTAGGTTAACTAAAAAATACATTGCCCATAGGTGTGAATATGAGTCCAAAAGGTTGTTTGTTGTGCCTTGCGATTGGCTGGCTCCCAGTTCAGGGTGTGCCCAGCCTCCTGCCTGAAGATAGTTGCCTCTAGTGAGGATGAGCTGTATTGAAAAATGAATGGATGTTAGTCAAAGACGATTTTTAAACAATCGTATTGTGATTTTCTATATACATTTTACACAACATCCCCACTTCTCTGGATTTTGAGTTTGTAAATGATTGATGTGGTCCTGTGGAAAAAGTCATTATGGGCCTTAGATTGTCAAAGCAGTGCCATGAATTAAATGAAACACGTGCTGGTGAGATGACATTAATTTTTATGCAAAGAAATGTGCTTTTGTTTTTCTTATGGTGTTTTTATCAATACACATATCAAACATCAAACAGCTGCTGCGTCGTGTGAGGCAAATGCCCAATATGAACACTCGGCGTAATGACTCTCTTTGTTTTTGCACATGAAAGCTTTGCTGGATACAAATATTTCAGAGCATGTAACAGACATATTAGAAATGTTTGAAGAAGGTATAGCACTCATCTGAGGTTCACCTTAAAGTGATAATCAGCAAAATGCGCATCAACAAATTTCTTGTTCAAAAGGGTATCCTTGTAGTTATTCAGATGAAAGTCGAGATGTTGTCACAGGAGAGAGATCAAGTAGGATATAAACGTACCACCTCACTTTCATTATTTTAATTCCCCTGTTGGAAAAAAAAATGTCAGTCTGTATTCATTAATTAAAATGATGCGGGTGTCGACTTCAGCATAATAATTTAGTGTCATAATTATTTAACTAAAGAACATATACAGTACGAGTCATAATCTACACTTATTGTAGTGGTATTAGATAAATCTATAAATTAATCAATCATAGGAGAATAGAGTAATAGATGCTATAGGGAGCCCTATTTTGTGTAAAAAAAAAAAATGAAAAAAATACAGTACATCTGCGTCAACATCAAAATACCGTGAAAGGCCATTGTAAATACTATAAATGTGATGGAACAATCCAGATCAATAGAACTATTAGCATGTGTCCTCTGTGCATGTTTGACTCTTGACCCGGCAGGTGTCCTGTTCCTGGTTGTGATGGTCAGGGTCATGTGACAGGAAAGTATGCATCCCACAGAAGTGCATCAGGATGTCCCATAGCAGCCAAGAGACAAAAAGACGGCTACCTAAATGGCATCCAGTTCACGTGGAAGTCTGGCAAGACGGAGGGAATGTCCTGCCCCACGCCGGGCTGCGACGGTTCAGGTCACGTCAGCGGCAGCTTCCTGACGCACCGGAGGTACTAATTCACTTCATTTATGACATGAATTAAGTACTCTATTAGCAGTATCCGTTGACTCAAATGGAAAGCTGTGACAGACAATATTGTTTTCCACTTCCAGGCCACCATAAGTATGACAATAGATACATCTATTCTTATTAAGTAAAGCTGTTTTACACCATAAAAAAAACTTTTTCTTAACTCTGTTGTCAAATAAATTAATATAATTTGAAATCTATGTGGCGGCACGGTGCAGTAGTTGTAGAGCATTGACCTCACCATTTTGAGGCCCCGCCTGTCTGGAGTTTTCCGGTTTCCTCCCACATCCCAAAAACATGCAACATTAATTGGGCACTCTAAATTTGCCGAAAGTGTGATTGTGAGTGTGAGTCTTGTCTGTCTACATGTGGAAAACAGTTCAAACGACAAGTGGGACACAGTCATGGAATGGAACAAAATCTATGAAAATATATATATATATATATATATATATATATATATATATATATATATATATATATATATATATTATACAGATTACATTTGGGGAGGAGGGGATATTCAAAAAATATGCATGTTAAGAATATCCGTACAGGTGAAAGTGAGTGTTAGAAACTTTTCCTCTATATGTACCCCGTGATCGCCTGGTGACCATTTCAGGGTGTACACTGCCCTTTGCCCAAAGTCAGCTCCACCTTGGATGGATAAATGTTTTATTTTAAATGTCTGATTTTGGCCAAATCCCCTACCACCACTACCAATACTCCAGCCAAAAATGCATTTAAGTTTAATGGAAGAATCTAAATAAATAGCCTGAAGTTGTGAATGCGTACGTGAAGGGTTTTTTGACCATGTGCCCTGTGATTGACTAGCGATCAGAACAGTCGACCGTCCCTCTCCTCAATGTCAGCTAGAACAGATGTCAGGCTCAACCAAATGAGGACAGGTGTGACAAAAATAAATGGCTGGATGGCTTGAAGGCTTGATGGCTGGCTGGATGGATGTGAGTTCCTTTAATGGTTCCATGTAAGTTTTGGAACTTTGAAAAGTATGTCCTTCCCAAATCGTTTTCAGTCCAATTAGCCAAAGTAGGGATTTACAATTTCCACACATCAATTATTTTGAAAAATTCATTATTTCCATAACAATTACATACCATATAATACACAAAACAAAATAAAATACAATGAAATTGTACTAATACTTGTATCATTTCAATGGTAAGGATCTATTTTTAATGATAGGATTAGAATAGAATACATTATATTATATTAAAGTGGATGTTCATTAGATTACTTCAAGGGTCGAATAGATTACCATTAGACATTACACCCACATCCACTGAACACATAGGCCAAATGCAGCACAATTAAGCAAAGGAAATCTGTGCCTGTTGGCAATCAACAAATTGCTAACAGCGTTTTCCGTTGACAATTTGCAACCAAATGAGAACTGAGATTTATTTATTTATTTTCCAGCAAATTTTGGTCAACTTCCAAACTGTACAACCTCATCATCATATTTGCCCACCGTACTGCAGTATGTGCTGTGCTAACTCTGGTGCGTGTGTGTGTTGCAGAATATGGACTGAATAAAACATTGTATATGTAATTGCTTTTGCAGTCTGTCAGGCTGTCCACGTGCCACCTCCGCGATGAGGAAAGCTAGGCTCTCCGGAGTGGACATGCTCACAATGAAGCAGCAGCGAAGCAGCAATGGTACCTACAACCATGGGTTACATTCACAACAAAATGTGTTGACTATAATTGTTTTAGCACAAGTTGTTAATAAGGACAGGAGGGACACCAATCCAGAAGTAGTCTCCACAAAAATCTAACATTGATTAACTGCGCTACATAACGCTGACACTTAACTTTTGCCGGAATTTTAGATGCTCATAATTGATGAGAGAAGATCATAATCCAAAGTTGTCTGAGATTCTTTTTTCCTTTAATTGACTAAAATGATCCGTGTCAAATATTTCATAGCGGTGAAGACTGTGTCTCATAATGTCCTTCATAATTCATTACTGCATAGTTTGAATATGTCATTTTAATGACCCCTATCAAATGTGAAGTCTGATGTAATATGTTGGGCTTTTGTGGGGCCTTTGTACTAACGTGTGACTTACCGCTCTGCAGGGTTGGATCACGAAGAGGAGCTCAAACACCTGGATGAAGAAATCAAAGACTTAAGTGACTCAAATTCACAAGTGGAAGCAGACATGATCAAACTCAGAACTCAGGTAACACTTTTAACTGTTCACTCGACCGGCTAAAATATACAAGTCATCTGGGTAAACCTCGTGGCCTTTTCTCTCCTCAGATCACCACCATGGAGTCCAACTTGAAGTCCATGGAGGAGGAAAACAAGGTGATTGAACAGCAAAATGACTCTCTCCTGCATGAGCTGGCCAACCTCAGCCAGTCACTGGTTAACAGTTTAGCTAATGCCCAGCTCCCCCATATGGTAAGGGCCCCAAGGAGCGGCAAGCTAGACAGTTGCAGTTCATAGTCATTGCAGAGAGGCTTGATTGTGTGAATGCTTACAATTATGTATTCACATTAGTGCTGTTGTGTGTTTGTAAAAATAGAAATGCTCTTCGATTTCGTTCTTTCTTTTTTCTCCCATTCTTTATTCTTGCATTACTACTCGACTTATTTAAAATCTGTTCATCCAATGAGAGGGCTTTGGTGTCATTTCTTTATAGCTTACAGGTATTATAGGGAACATTTTGCATTTTATCACTACTATAATGTGTTAAGGCCTCTTTGTACTCCCGCGCAGTCGACAACATCATGTGACCTATGTATGTGGTCCTCCATAATTAAACGCATCAGATCATTCAGATCCATTTGTTCAAGCAGACACTGTTCCATGGTGGCCATTGCTGTTGCTTTGTAGCAGAAAGTAGAACAGCTACCGGAAATAACCCAAAAAGCCAGCGATAGTGACACCTCTGACTTGGAGAAGAACTTCAGTATATTTTCAAAACTGTGCGTGAGAGTATAAAGAGGCCTTTAACCAACAACATAGTTCATTTCTTTTTGTTATCCTGACTCAGTGGCATGGGCTATGAGCATTTGCATGCAATATTTAGTCACTAGGGAGTTATATTTTGTAGTTATTGTTATTTTTTCCCCTGAGAAGTCACTCATTTAGCATTCAACGCAACTCCATTAGATTATCAGAAAGTCTATACAAGCATGCCGAAGCTCCAAAGAGAGAGGAATACTGTTCAATAGCTGTGAACAAAGTAGCTGACCTCCCAGAACTTATTGTCGTCTCATTAAGCTAATTTTGAAAATTTTGATTTTACTTCTTTTTAAGTGGGGATACTACAGTATATGCTGTAGCTGTCTCTTTGTTACAAAAGTGGTAAATGCTAAGGGAATACAAGTTAAGTATATAAAAATTTTTTATTTCATATAAAACTTTGTTAAAAAAAACATGTTAACAGCCTGTAATTTCGTTATTTCCACAGAAACCGTTGGCACACAAAGAACCTCTTCTTCGGACTAACAGCTGCTTACAGCTCCACCAGCAAGTAAGTCTTGGTTGTTTTCATACCCTCCCATAAACTGTATATTCTATGCTGTATACTAAACTGTAATTTTAAAAACAATACAAAACCAAGCAACTGTTGTCTGGACTGCACGGAAACAAGAGAACTAACAAATAATCAAAAAAGGACATCATACGAATGAATGAGATGATCAGATGAAATATGAAAAGCATGGCAAACAAGACTTGTGAACAATCCATCAGCAATTGATAGGGAAGGTTCTCTTTTATTTAGTTCACTTTGTTTGGTTTACTTTCCCTAATGATTTGGATTTCTGTTACTTGAGTCAAGACCATCCAACGATGCATTCTTTTTTCTACCTCAGTACTCGGGTAGACTTGCTGACCAATATCGCGCTGTGAAGCCTACCACAAGAACCTTAATGCACTTATTTATGCACTTATTTAATCATTAAGTAATTTAATTAACTACTGGTTAATATCCTCTGATAGATGTCTGTAAATTGCCCTAATCAGTTCACAATTGACCCCTCCGTACAGGGCACTTAACCACACCTCCTGAAGTCACGTCACCCCACTGTTGCTAACCTCAGACAAACATTAGACAAAATGGCGTCGCAGGAAGAAAAGTCGAGAGCGAAATTGTCCGATTTACCAGCTGATTTTTCACTCGCATTCTTACCGAATAGTGAAATATCGTTGAAGAGCAGACAGCGGCGCTTGAAGTATTTCAGGGAGGGGTATTTCAATGGTATTTCCATGCATATCGGTGGAGAAACCATTGATATTTGCGCGAGATCTTTCTGGAGTCAGAGGAAGATCGAGAAGCCACATAATATTATATATTATAACCCAAAGACGAATTCGTCATTGACAGTTTCCTATTTTCGTGTTACCTATCCCACTTGTGTGCAGAATCTGTATGTGTATCTGTATAGCCGTTTGTGAACCGCCGTATGAAGGAAAAGAAGAAGGCGAGGCTTCATTTACGAGTTGTTTCTCTCGTCTTCTTTGTGTAACGTCACGCGCTCCCCTCAATAATTATTCTTGAATTAGTGCCGAACCTACATAAGTCCCGACCGAGTATGACAATCACTACTTTAGTGTCCTCAAACATCCTTCCTTCAGTCTTGGTGTCTCGGTGCACGTCGAAGGCTTTTAGGACTCGCTAGTCCGGTTTAGCTTAGCTCGCTAGCCGCCAACAAAGAGACACGTTTGTGCAGTCAGGTCGTCGCAAAGTATCGCTCAACACAGATCAAGTGTGTCAATCATTCACACGTAGCTATGTTATGCAAGCGAAGAACTGCTAATTCATTTATATGAGACATGTATTGAAAATCAAATATAGGGCTTACCTTCATGCAAACATATCTGTTCCGGTTGATTTTAGATGGATTCAGTTGGTCATGCGATCTTCCACAAAGTTTGATCCATCGAAGAGATTTTTCGTACTCGGTCTTCTGTTCCGGTTGATTTTAGGTGGATTCAGTTGATCATGCCGTCTTCCACAAAGTTTGATCCATCGAAGACATTTTTCCTACTCGGTCTTCGGTTTTGGAAAGGGTACAAATTGAACTCCACCAAGTAGCCTATCAAGATACCTGTCGTCACTATTACAAAGGCCGTGACTACACCTCTTCACCATATCTATTGGTAAGGATCCCTAAGACGTGATAAAACGCAAACAAAAGCTCTACTCAACCATGTGACTTTGTCTGAGGTTATGCTGGACGACAACAAGGGGCGTGGTTTAGGCACATCTCTGGCCTCTGATTGGTCAGCGACGCGGCCCACGCAATTTCTACGGAGGGGTCAATTATTAAGGGTAGGACAAAAGCAAGTTTACAGTGTTTCACATTTTAGATCTGGATGTTTTGTTTAAGCTGTAGATGCCAAAATACATTGAAACAGAGAGGGATGGCAGTGAATGAGTTAAGCATTTTTAAAAATTTAATTACGATCAGGTGTTGGAAGCTCTAGGTAATATTCCAAACCATACTTCTATACTTGTATAATAAGGCTATGTTTGCCCCACCCCGTATATTTACATGCAAGGTTGAGTCCGTTCCTCTAATTGCTTCATCTTGTGTTTTTGGACCTCCAGGAGCCAATTGAACAAAACTTTGATGCCTATGTCACTTCCCTAACGGACATGTACACAACCCAGGACCAGTACCATGGTCCAGAAAACAAAGCCTTGTTGGACAACATCAAGCAGGCGGTCCAAGGGATCCAAGTGTAACCATTTAGCAAAGGCAGCCTCATGTTCATCCCTGCAAGATGTGGGCCGTGTCTCAGAATCCTCAGTTGGGACGAAGATTCCATTTTCTTGGTGCAGAGCAGTTACTTATAATGTACAGTGTTATATATTATGAATACTTTAAGAAAAAGAGAGGTATTATGCTTGGCAAGAGACGTTAAAACAATTTCTTTTTCTTTTCGGGGGTCTTGCTTTGACGAAGAACACAAAAGCAGCATAAACAGCAAAATAGTTTTTGAGGACATTTTGTACGTTTTCATATGAGCTGACAGTGTCATGTAATGTTTCTATCTGCTCATTTATGCACATTTTAGTGTATACCACTGAACAGTAAGCTGATACTAACGGAACATGAATTCTTTTTATTGCTTGACCACAGAGCATTTTCGATGAGCTGGACAGTGATATAAAGGAACAAAAACTCTTGAAGAGGAAACAACAATTTTTTTTTCTTTTGCCTCAACAAGTGGTTTTCAATTTTTTTTTTTCTCGTCTTGCTCGTGGAGTGTTCAAGGGCAAGAGCTGGCTTGCAAATTGCTTTATTTTTTGACAATGCTTGAAAATTAGTGTTTTGTTTTATTATAAAAAAAAAAAGTGTAGCCGAAGCGGGAGGGGGGATTTGTACTTGGTGCTGTAAAGGAATCTGGAGGGGGGCAACTGACCGGATGTACAGTATGTATGAATGTATGTATGAGCAGTTATATTGTAAACATCATTACACGGAAACCTGATGGTGGAGATCCCATTTTATTATTTAGGAGACCAAATTAATTCCCAAGGGAACAGTGTATGTGCATTGTCCGGTCACATGCATCTTGTCATCTAATCTCAATTCTAAATGTATAAACAACGATCTCAAAATATCACTCATATCCTCCTATTAAATCCAAATTATGTTGCTTGAATCAAAAATTTGTCAGCAATATGAAAAATAAATCATTTCTTTATCGTGGTTAAGAGTTACAATCTGCAAAGGAACAAAACATAGGGTATATGCAATTTCTTGTTTATAGACAAAGTGGGGTGACACTAATCTTTTTCATATAGCTATGTAAAATAGTGAATTTTTTATACAAATCTTTTAGTACAAAAAAAAAGTTTTTTAAAACGTGGGAGGAATCTAATTGTTGAGTTGTCAAAGTGAAATGTTTGTTCCGCTTTTTCTGTAATATTTTGCACAGGGACGCCTTCGTTTCCATGTTTTGATGTTCTTACAGAACTAAAAGCAGTACCCGAGAGACGAAAAGGAGGGTTTTGTAAAGAGTATTTATAGACAGAAGGACTTACAGGGTCACTGTCCCCGTGTATGTGCCAGTCGACTATTTGCACTTGTCCTTGAAGATATTCCTTACATATGGCGACGTGCAATTTTTACAGGTGACCTCTTTGGCACACGATTGGAGCAACTAAGAACTTGGAGTCACTGTGTGGATTAAGTACCACTGAAGAAGGAAGAACAGGGAATAAGATGACTATAAACATAACAGTTGGACTGTAGGCTATTGTAAAAAAAAAAATAAAATAAAAAATCAATGTTCATTTTGGCTATGTTTTAGGAAGATGACGTTATCCCCCAGCAGCACTTTATATCTAATCACTGTACAAAGGAATTAAGAAATTAATCAATTCAAGGTCTAAAAAAAAAGAAAAAGAAGAAGCAGAAGACAACAAAGGCCTGGTGAAACAAGACCTTTTGAGAGTGATACAATCCAGCATCACACACCCAGCGTGACTGTGTGCACCGCTCCATTCTATTGTTCTACTTGTTAGTGGTCATCAGAATATGACTCGTCCTGAGCAAATGCAGCTGAATCTCATTGAATGAACTTTGCCGTCCGTTGCCAGGATCATCTCCTGCCCATCACCCATAACTGCATTTGCCTTTTTCCATGGCATTGTGTCTGCAGCTTTTTGCCAATATAGTGATGCTTCAGTAGAGTAATTGCTAGTACAATTTTTGTTTTATTTGATGAATTGTCATTATCAGTCAAAATGGAAAAAGGGATTATTAAAGCACAAACTGCTCATCTGACATCGGTACGTAAATAACAAATCTGAAGAGTTATCTGTGACTATCTATAGGGAACACAAAAAGGTTGCCACGTATTTAGAATGATGACTTTTAATTTTTTTTAAAATGTTAGATCGTCAGAGTTTATTACTTTATTTGCACCATTTAATTTTGAGATGGGTTTCAATGACAATGAACAAAGACTGGATTTTGTATAAACTATTGTGCTCTCTGTGGAACTGAAGTTTGATTTATTTTTGTACGACACAGCATGGATTTGTTGACATTTTAATTTTGCTATAAATGTGTGGGATCACAAGTTGCTGTGATATTTCCTTTATAAATTGTGAACTTTGTACAATTTTTGTCATGCTGGATGTTGACACATCTTACTCGAATAAAGAAAAATGTGTTGCCAGAGGCCTGTAAATTGCCTCACATTCTTTTCATTTTTCTACTCATAATTCTCCATAAAGTCTCTAATTGGAAGTGCACTGACTGTCAATTGGCGTGAACAGTCTTTTATTTACTTAATGGAGCAGCATCAACTTTAATCAACATTTTAAACTTCATCAGATAATAAAATAATTTTTATTCTCAGACCATTCTGGACAGAAAAGCAAGCAATGATTTGAGAAGGGCTGTAAATATTATGGGGCAATAGATCGCATTGGAGACTGCTTGTAGCCACAAGGGTGCGGAGAACATGCAATACCTTCACAGCAAGGCCAAAGCGAAGACTCAAGCCCTCGACCTCAAAACGGTGAGGCACATGTTAACCACAAGGACACCTTGCTCATTTCCAAGAAATTGCTCTTAATTTGGGCAGCACGGTGGCGCGACTGTCAAGCGTTGGCCGAAGGACTGGGGTTCAAATCCTGGCCCCACCTGTGGGCTGAGTTTGTATGTTCTCCTCGTACCTGCGTGGGTTTTCTCTGGTCACTCGCGTTTCGTCCCACATCCAAAAAACATGCAACATTAAAGCCGAAATGACATGCCTATAAACATTCTAAAATAGATATTGTAATAAAAAATACATATAACATTAACTTCAATGTCTATACGAAAAAACAAATGAGCGGAGAGCGTATCATCCATGCGCAAAGTTGTGGAAGTCTCACTTGACATCGAAGTGGTAGCCATATTGCCTGCAACGTCATCAGCAGATGTCACACTGGGACATTCGCCATTGAAAACACAGAGTGGCGCCTGCTATGGGAAAGGAGCAACAGAGATTTGGGGATTTTGTTCTGACACGGAAGCTCTTTTCGAAGAAGAGAACATCTCACAATTGAATGAAGTGACCGGGGAACTATTACTCAATCGTTTCGAGCCATATTTAGATGATATGCGGATTTTTTCTAACTAACAACAGACTCCCCTACAGTATGACAGTATGTAGCGTACTCAGCCGCGAGCGACGGCAACGCCGTGGCCTGAACGCGATGAGCCACAGCGGCGCAGTCACAGCTTCGGTGGCTTATTGCAGCGCCGTGCTGGGGTGGTTCGTCGTGGCACCGAGCCAGGCTACTTTACAGCGTTGTTGTCACTTGCGGCTGAGTGCGCCATCGTCGGCGGGATTGTTTATCACCGCCACCATCGGCGGTGTTCTTCATCCGTCGGCGGTGTTCATCACGTGACCAGGCGGACGTGGTGTCCACGCGCACATCAACACATTTAACACCCCTGACTTACGAATGCGGATCTTTTGTTACGTTCTGAAAGGATTACACAGCCCCCCAACTATTATTTTTTTTAGTAGCTCTATACACACCAACCTGTTATTTGGAACCCAAGAAGTTCTCGGCCTTTGCACCTGTCCAATCCATTTTTCACGACGAACCGGGTCTTTTGAAAACATACGTATGAAGAGTAAATCCATTCTCCCGAGTGTTCGAACAATATAGAGCAATACAACGAGCTGGCGTTTTGCCTAACATGAAGGAACAAAGAGCTACCTTCTCCAAAACAAATCTCTCGAGAGGATTTTCATGGCAAGAGTTACAAAAGCCATGTTCGTCAAAATCATGTTTTGTGGTGAAAATACAGATGGGTCTATTCTGACTGCCTTTGTTTTTTTTTTAATTAAAAACATACAAATCATGCATTTCATGTCAGTGGAACTTTAATTGGACACTCTAAATTGCCCCTAGGTGTGATTGTGACTGTTGCTTGTCTCTATTGGCTGGCCTGGGATAAGCTACAACACTCCCGTGACCCTTTGTGAGGATAGGCGACTAAGAAAATGGGTGTATGGATGGATGGATGGATGGATGGATGGATGGATGGATGGATGGATGATGGATGGATGGATGGATGGATGGATGGATGGATGGATGGATGGATGGATGGATGGATGGATGGATGGATGGATGGATGGATGGGTGGATGGATGGATCCAGAGGTGACTCTTAATTCCTAGAAGAAATGAATAAGTGCCTGTGTGGAGCACAATACAGTTCATCAATTCGCCAGAAGATGTCAGGAAATACAAACTGTACAACACTAGCAGGCCTCTTGATAGGAAACCCGCAGTTTATTGTAGTAACCTGATGATAAAAAGTCAATTCCAGTTCTTTTGAAAGTGAGAAATGATTCATAAAAAGCATTTGTTTGTTTTTATACAGTCATTTTTTGTTCGTACCAGCCTAATAGATTACAAAAATTGGATTACAGCACATTCAGCATTTACACCCCACTTGGGCCAGATGGTAATTTACTTTTGAACTGTGACATTTCAATCCCTGTGACTCCAACAAAGTGTAACAAAAGGGCTGTTAACATGTTTTTTCAATCTGTGTCACAATGAACGCAGTTAGATGAGTACATTCACAGATGTTTCCTGTTCTTCATTGAGACCAGCACTGTTGTGTCCCCCCAACACGTTTAATAACAGGATGACAAACAAACAATGCAAACGGGATGATGGATTTTGCACTTATGATGTTAAATGATGTCTTGTTTGAACTTTATCTCCTAAAATGGACCATGATTAAATTAAAGTAAATTACACTGAATCTGAGCAATGCAGCCCTATGGGGGCACAAACCAGTGCAATCTGTAGGCCGGTCCCAAGCCTGGATAAATGCAGAGGGTTGGGTCAGGACGGGCATCCGGCGTAAAAACTGTGCCAAACAAATATGAGCGTTCATCTAAAGAATCCCATACCGGATTGGTCGTGGCCCGGGTTAACAACGCCCGCCCCCGGCACTGCTAACCTGCAGGGCGTCGGTGGAAATTCAGCTACTGTGGCTCAAAGACAAAGAAGAGGAAACCGGATCCATCGTCAGAAGAAAAAAGAGGAATGCACAGATCCTACAACTGAGTGTAGGGACTTTGAATGTTGGGACTATGACAGGAAAAGCCCAGGAGTTGGTTGACATAATGATTAGGAGAAAGGTTGATGAACTGTGCATCCAAGAGAGCAGGTGGAAAGGTAGTAAGGCTAGAAGTTTAGGAGCAGGGTTTAATTTATTCTACCACGGAGTAGATGGGAAGAGAAATGGAGTAGGGGTTATTTTAAAGGAAGAGCTGGCTAAGAATGTCTTGGAGGTGAAAAGAGTATCAGATCGAGTGATGAGACTAAAATTTCAAATTGAGGGTGTTATGTATAATGTGGTTAGCGGCTATTCCCCACAGGTAGGATGTGACCTAGAGTTGAAAGAGAAACTCTGGAAGGAACTAGATGAAGTAGTTCTGAGCATCCCAGATAGCGAGAGAGTTGTGATTGGTGCAGATTGTAATGGACATATTGGTAAAGGAAACAGGGGCGATGAAGAAGTGATGGGTAAGTACGGCATCCAGGAAAGGAACTTTGAGGGACTGATGGTGGTGGACTTTGTAAAAAGGATGGAGATGGCTGTAGTGAACACTTATTTCCAGAAGAGGGAGGAACATATAGTGACCTACAAGAGTGGAGGTAGAAGCATGCAGATGGATTATATTTTGTGCAGACATTCTAATCTGAAGGAGATTACTGACTGTAAAGTAATGGTAGGGGAGAGTGTAGCTCGACAGCATAGGATGGTGGTGTGTAGAATGACTCTGGTGATGGGTAGGAAGATTAAGAAGACAAAAGTAGAGCAGAGAACCATGTGGTGGAAGCTGACAAAGGAAGAATGTTGTGCAGCCTTTCGGAAAGAGGTGAGACAGGCTCTCGATGGACAGCAGAAGCTCCTGGAAGACTGGACTACGACAGCCAAGGTAATCAGAGAGACAGGCAGGAGAGTACTTGCTGTGTCTTCTGGTGGGAAAGGGGAGAAGGAGACTTGGTGGTGGAACCCCAAAATACAGGGAGTCATACAAGGAAAAAGATTAGCGAAGAAGAAGTGGGACACTGAGAGGACTGAGGAGAGGCGAAAGGAGTACATCGAGATGCGACCTAGGGCAAAGATAGAGGTGGCGAAGCCTAAACAAGAGGTATGACGATATGCACGCCAAGTTAGACATGAAAGGAGAAAAGGATCTCTACAGGTTGGCCAGACAGAGGGATAGCAATGGGAAGGATGTGCAGCAGGTAAGGGTGATTAAGGATAGAGATGGAAATGTGTTGACTGGTGCCAGTAGTGTGCTAAATAGATGAAAAGAATACGTTGAGAAGTTGATGAATGGAGAAAATGAGAGAGAAGGAAGAGTTGAAGAGGCAAGTGTGAAGGACCAGGAAGTGGCAATGATTAGTAAGGGGGAAGTCAGAAAGGCACTACAAAGGATGAAAAATGGAAAGGCCGTTGGTCCTGATGACATACCGGTATAGGTATGGAAGCAATTTGGAGAGATGGCTGTGGAGTTTTTGGTCAACTTATTCAACAGAATACTAGCGGGCGAAAAGATGCCTGAAGAATGGAGGAAAAGTGTTCTAGTTCCCATTTTTAAGAACAAAGGGGATGTTCAGAGCTGTGGGAATTATAGAGGAATAAAGTTGATGAGCCACACAATGAAGTTATGGGAAAGAGTAGTGGAGACTACACTCAGGACAGAAATAAGTATCTGCGAGCAACAGTATGGTTTCATGCCTAGAAAGAGTACCACAGATGCATTATTTGCCTTGAGGATGCTCGTGGAAAAGTACAGAGAAGGTCAGAAGGAGCTACATTGTGTCTTTGTGGATCTAGAGAAAGCCTATGACAGAGTACCAAGAGAGGAACTGTGGTACTGAATGCGTAAGTCTGGTATGGCAGAGAAGTATGTTAAAATAGTACAGGACATGTATGATGGCAGCAGAACAATGGTGAGGTGTACCTTAGGAGTGACAGAATAATTTAAGGTGGAGGTGGGACTGCATCAGGGATCAGCTCTGAGCCCCTTTCTGTTTGCAGTGGTAATGGATAGGCTGACAGATGAGGTTAGACTGGAATCCCCTTGGACCATGATGTTCGCAGATGATATTGTGATATGCAGTGAAAGCAGGGAGCATGCAGAGGAACAATTAGAAAGATGGAGACATGCACTGGAAAGGAGAGGAATGAAGATTAGCCAAAGTAAAACAGAATATATGTGTGTGAATGAGAAAGACGGAGGGGGAAGAGAGAGGCTACAGGGAGAAGCGATAGCGAGGGTGGAGGACTTCAAATATTTAGGGTCAACAATCCAGAACAATGATGAGTGTGGGAAGGAAGTAAAGAAACGGGTCCAAGCAGGTTGGAACAGCTGGCGAAAGGTGTCTGGTGTGTTATGTGACAGAAGAGTCTCTGCTTGGATGAAGGGCAAAGTTTACAAAACAGTGGTGAGGCCGGCCATGATGTACGGATTAGAGACGGTGGCACTGAAGAAACAACAGGAAGCAGAACTGGAGGTAGCAGAAATGAAGATGTTGAGGTTCTCGCTCGGAGTGAGCAGGATGGATAGGATTAGAAATGAGCTCATTAGAGGGACAGCCAAAGTTGGATGTTTTGGAGACAAGATTCGAGAGAGCAGACTTCGATGGTTTGGACATGTTCAGAGGCAAGAGAGTGAGTAAATTGGTGGAAGGGTGCTAAGGATGGAGCTGCCAGGCAAAAGAGCGAGAGGAAGACCAAAGAGAAGGTTTCTGGATGTGGTGAGGGAAGACATGAGGACAGTTGGGGTTAGAGCGGAAGATGCAGAAGATAGGCTAAGATGGAAAAAGATGACACGCTGTGGCGACCCCTAACGGGACAAGCCGAAAGGAAAAGAAGAAGAAGAAGACACTGTTTCTGAGCACCAATGCTTGTTACAATTTTGCACAGACATAATTTTGCTTAAATAGTATTTCAGATTGTCATTTCCGGGCTAATTAAGTTGAAGCCACAGACGTCAAGTTCTTTGGACTTATCCAAAGGATTAAAGGTTAAAATCTATTACATGCAAAAATGAAGAACTTGATGTTGAAGAGAAGTCAGGGCAGTTTTGGAATATTGACAAAGTTCCCTGAGTGCCCTGAGTTGAAGTCACTGTTGACATTTAACATCCATTCGTATCTGTATCTATGATCCACTACTTGAACATTGCTGTAATTATTTCGTAAGAGTTGCAAAATATCTGTAGCACCAAGTCCCTGAGTTCTGTTGGTTCAGAATACCATTGGTTCTTTACTTCCTATGCAAGTGGGTAATGTTCCAAATATCAAAATGTGCTGTAGGCCTTTCTTTTTTCACTATCTATCCATCTCCTAGCAGAACTTATCCTCGTTAGTGTTGTGGTTGAGCTGGAGCGTATCCCAGCTGAGTTTGGGTGAGAGGCTGGGTACACCATCGACTGCCTAAGAGGAGAATCGGAGGGCACAGATTGATTATACACTAGTTGCATTCACAATCATATCTATGGATCAGTGATTCCAAAGTGTGGTGCTGAAATTGGCTCCATCTTGTGCGGGACACACCAACATTTTTGAGGCTATGTTTGAAAAACCAATGCAGGAACGGGAACAACATGCAAACTCCAGAGACGTGGGGCTGGGATTTGAACCCCGGTCCCCAGAACTGTAAGGCAGATGCCCTAACCAGTAGCATCACCGTTTCACCCGATGAAACTTCAGGTATATTTTTCACTTTTCACGTAATACAGTACATTTGAACTGCAGTTCAGGTGACTTTAACTTTCACAGTAAATCCAATATGTTTACAGTACTTTTGATCTTTCATTTCTTATTAAACATATTATTTCAATTTATAAAGGAATCACTATTAACAATTTGTTTTTGTTCCTATATTCAAACTCAGAGTTAATGCTCAAAACTGTCCATAATGTTACAGTGCCTTTCAATAACATCCCATTTCCTTTTATAGGCATGAAATTACTGTTTTGTTTTAGATGAATACTTGGGCCCATTACACTACTGTATTTTATGATTATGTTAGTTGGAGTGCCAAGTATTTATTAATTGATTTTTTTTTATTTTATTTATTTATGGGGGACGATGACTTACTTAGTCCAAAGAGTCCGCGAGCAGCTGCTGTGGGCTTCAATGACGTAAGTAAACAAACCAGTGCGACAGTTGCACTGCTTTTCTGTCTTACGGCTGCGCGTGCATGCGCGCTGCGCGTGAGCGTCGTCTTCTGCTGTGCTGTGCCGTACTGTCGGGCTCACAGCTAGAAATGGCGCAGCGGGCTGCCCACCTCCTCTGTCCGCGTCTACTACTCACCGCGGCTTGCCTGTTGCTCGCGAGCGGACCCCAGTCGGTTCTCTGTTGCCCGAGTCGCTGTTTATGTTTCCGAACCACCGTGCGATGCATGCATCTTAATCTGGAAACGGTACCGGCTGTCTCTCCCCAGACCACCATTCTGTAAGTAGCAGCAGTTCCATTCCCCCCCCACTTTCCTTACGCTGCAACGGTACCGGGAAGATTCACCTTACTAACAGAACCCCTTTGCTCCCACATTTGAAACCTCGTGGTCACCTTTAGTAGTTCTCGGTGTCTTTGTTATTGAAGTTGTGGTGGCGGAACAAACTTCATCGGACCTCTCATTTGACGTTGAAATGCGCACAAATTCATTGGAAAGAGGTGGTATCTTTTGCAAAAAAAAATGTCCCAGGAAGTTTTGCACAACACCTGCTGGTGGTTTTGGTGTTGGCCGGGGGAGTTAATGGTCAGGGGTTTGGGGGTCACACAGCTGGTGAAGAACAATCATGTCGAGTGTGAGAGTCTGCCCGCGGGGGCTTCCAGCCTCGAACTCGTGTAGGCTGCTTGAATTTGCAAGTTTCGAAGACACTACTGACCGGTTGCTACTGTGGAATTCAGATATTGGTATGGAGCTGTGTGTTTCCTTGTTTTGTTGAGTATTTTTCCCTTCTGTTGTACATTACGCTTTAGGTAAAGAATACTCTATTTGTGAAACACGTCTCTTGGCTGTCCAGAGCATTTCTGTACTCTCAGCAATAAACATACAATGTCTAGTATTGTACTTTCAGGGTAACAGTGTCCTGTCGATTGGGTGTAACTTTTAATGGAACTACTTTAGACGCAAAGTTTTACTCTTTTTGCCAGATAACGATTGATATTGTTTTGGGAAACCCAACACCAATTGCAGATAGAAGCTTGAGAAAAGAATGGTAACTCTATTTGTAAATGGCACTCTCTGAAAAGGCTACTCGGCTTTACATACACAATCAGGATTTTGCGGGCGAATCAGCAAATAAAATAAATAAATAAACAACCAGTCACCGATTCAATCACAAGATTGAGCAATTGTCCATTTAAATTGTCAATTTACTACGTATAATTGTCTACTCAATTACTCAAAAATTACATTTACAATAAATGTCTTTGTTCATCTTTTTATGCCAGTCAGGCTTAGTGACAGAAAAAATGTCTTCTATTAGAACGGAGGAGGTTCATACTGTAATTATTGTATCCACTTTTTTTTTACTTTTTGGTTGTTGGTGCGATGTGAGATTATTCATTTGTAAAATATGTGCCTTGGCTCGATAAAGGTTGGAAATCACTGTTCTAGTCAGGCCCCGTATTCACGTATCATGTCTAACCAACATTACAACATGACAGAAATACTGGGTGGTAACTGACTAATGAAATTACCTTATTGTTATTAAATTACTGGACACACACAAAATCTGCATGTTCGCTTACAACTGTCATTGCTAGAACAAGATTGCTAGGCTACATAACATTTTGTTGCCTTCTTGTGAGCCGTATCATATAAAAAGTATGTGAAAATACCTCTTACAATCTTTCAACGAATGTCCTCTCCCGAGCACTGATGACAACCAACATACGTTTCTCCCCCTTTTGTTCTTACAAATACACAGCATGTTCCATTATTTTCATTGTCTCTATCGTAGTGAGTGTGTCCGGTCACAATAGAGTTGACAAAATGAAGCCCAGTTATTATTTTTAAAAAAATGTGATGCAGTGGTATTTGAAAACAATATTTTATTGCAATAGTATGACATAGTGCAATTGTGAAAGAGCAAATTTGTCTTGTAGTCTGAGGGCATTACGTGTCCCATGACAAAACTAAAAATAAAGTAGCTTTTGGATTCAAATACAGTGTACAGGATGGCAACGGCGAGTAAATGTCTTTTGCGGAGCCGTCAATTCGTGATGTCAGAGATTGTCTTTTACAAGACAGAAATTGACTTCTACTGAACCCCTTTGAGACTAAGTGCTTTAGGCCCGGCTGAATAGCTCCCCTTTTCACACTGGAGGCAGTACAGCTGCCAATCAAGGCAGCTCTTCAAATACATTGCCGCCTTTGTGTCGAGTTGGCACTGTGATGTAGTTGTCAATGCACAGACCTATTAATAGTTCCATTCTGCCGGGAAGCCGGAGGACAAAGAGGCATCTTAGTCAGCTTGAGCCACCGCAGCAGAAAATGGCCTTATCCTCTAACATCTGGGGTCAGCCCATGACAGCCTCGCAGTGAACTCATGTTCCAGCCCAGCCCAGCTGACACACACAGCACACCTCAGCCCCTCCCATCCCTTGCCACAGCAATGAGAGTATTGTTTAGGTGTTCATGCAGGATGTCTAAAATCTATTGCAGGGTTGATACAACAACACAAGCGCACTTTATTTCCTGAATGCTTTCATACTTGTAAGCTTCCCTTTGAAGTCTTGGCCACTAACCACTTCTCCAGTCCGTCGTGAGTTCAAGACATGAATACATGACAGCCTTGTATTCCACACAGCTGACCCTATGCAGGGGAGATGTCGAAAAAAAAGTCTGTTGGCCCTGCAAAAACATGCATCGGGGTGGATTCAATTAAAATGTACTGAATGTACGTGCTCAAGCACTCCCCTTTCAAATATACTGTAGGAACAAATAGCTATAATGTTTAGGTAGTTAGCCAATTGTAATGATTTTCATTTGAAAAGTAGTATTTTTTTATTCTAAATTGGGAGAAAGTATTAAAAAATGTATTAGTAAAATAGAAATGCATTGTATTTTAATCAATATTAAATGTGCAGAATTGTTCTTTTTCTGTATATGCACGTTGACTGTTTATCACCATCAGATTCATGACGTGTCTAGCAGTCAATTCTTTTCACCAATGTCCACGTTTCCTCCATGCAAATTAGTGGCCTTTCAGCAAAATTCACTGTTTTTAACTAAAAAAAGGCCCTTTATGTGAATCATATAGATTGGATGAGTTTTTTTGCCAGGGGTTTGCACCGCCGTCACTGTCATCCGAGGCTGTTTTGTACTCCTTAAACAATGGCAGCCTGATCTATTCCACCTCCGCAGACCTCCCACTGATATAATTGTAAATATTACTCCACGGTGGACTAATGTGGCCTAACTTTCCTCCTGTATGCTCGGACCTGGTTTGGGTAGGTTAGAGGAGTTGACGAAACCAGAAATAAAGCTACTGTTAAGAAGTAATGGTACTTTTACTTTCAATGATTGAAGTTACATTGATCTAAATGTCACTCGTTCCTTTTATTGATCAATTTTTGCTTACTATTTCATGCACGAGAATACAATTTTAACTTCTGCATCGGAACGCTGTTTGCGCCAATCCAGTTCAAACGCAAGTAACCTTTATGTCTAGTTCACCAATCAATGGACCTTTCCGACTGGCAATATGCAGCTCCGCCCCCCTTAGCGACAGTTGCCATCTCCCACAATCTTCCAAAATGGCGACTGAACAGAACAGGCTTGAAGTGGATTCTCTATCACGTATTACCAGTAACATTGTGGGATGTTTTTCGCCATATGCACCAGACTTGTCCAAGAGGGTTCTACAGAGAGGTCTCAACTATTTCACAGAAGGATATGTACACAAAATTAAGATTTTGGACGGAGCAGGACGCAATGTCAGAGGTAGAGGGAAACGTTGGCGATTGATGCAAAAAAGTTTGACGCCTCAGAAACTTCATATTGAAATCCAGCAGGATAAAATAGTGTAATCGTCATGCGCATGCAAAGCAGGGTGAGTACTTTTTACTTGGAAAGATCCCAAGTAATATCATTGTAGTCTTCATAAGTGACTGGGTGTATTCGTTTGACTTGCTTGTAATGGAACCCAGTGCTCTCTCTTAAAAGTCCAATGTGATATAAATAGGCAAATAGACATTTATCTTGCATGACATCGCACATTTAGTATCACTAACCCGACTCTTTGGCATAAAACATTAGACACTTCATTCAGCCGGTCACTGATATGCTAACAAATTCTCCTGCAATGTATAAAGCACTGATAATAATTAAATCAAACTCAGAGAAGATACTTCTCTCTCACTTACCTTCGAACATACATCCTTGTGTTTGTTGATATTGTCCACACTTAGTTGTACGTGCGCACTTCCGCGAGCCTTAATCCATCGTAGAGACTTGGTCAACTGTGTTTTAGGCTTTGGAAAATGAATAAACCGGGCCCCTTGTAACCTAGCAGGATATTTTTCATCAGAATTGCAAATGAAGACCATTTTCTCCGTAACATTAACTTTTCAAAGCGCACTCGACTGATAACCAGCATTGTTTGTGGGACGTGATGACAAGATGGGCGTGTCAAGCCAGGGGTTAAGACAATGAGGCTATCTAATTGGCTATTATTGTGCGAGTGATTGACAGGTCGGAAAGGTCCAATGGCACAAACTCAGATGACGTCACACGTCTTCCACATCCAGACATACTGTAGCCATTATCACTAGATAATATTATTGTTGTGCGTCAGTAGTGGCCGTGTTGGGAAGTTCGTCGTTACCATGAAGGCAACAGCACACTACTACTCATGTTTACATTTAGATAAACAAAAACAACAGCTTTCATGCATTGTGGTATTTGGATTTTTCTGGTCACCATATAACTTGAGAAAACACTATTCAGTTAATTTGGGGAGTTTTGAATGTGCATACAAACAAAATTTGTGCATTCATATTTTATATAGATTTTATCTATGTTTTTAATTGATATTCATCGTGCATCACAGCTTACACACTGCACACGTAACATCGACGACGAGTTGATCCACTACTCCATCTTGTATTAATTAGGAAATGTGCCTACAATGATCTAATTAGTTTACGGATGTTAATGTTAAATGTATAAAGTGACAAAACGATGTTGAAGATTATAACAACACAGAATCAACTGACTTGCTTGCTTTTGGTATTAGCCTTTAAAGTTTGTAGCTGAATTGAATTATTATTTTTTTTTATGTCTTAGTTTTTTTATGAATTAGTTGAGCATTGTAAATAAATATTTGTATGCTTGAAAATTTATTTTGCTGTATCGTACTCTTCAGAGTCTTGCAAATTATTTAATTTGTTAAAATCAAAAATATTGTCTGTGGGGGCCCAAGGAGTCCCCCACAATGATTTTTTTTTTTTTTTTTTTTTCCCCCCTCATGCCTTTGGTGTTTGCATGGCTGAGATTTAATTTTTTTAAAATTATATTCTCTAATAATAATCACATCTGTCTAGTTTCTCAAAGACTTTGAGGAAATTATGTCATCCTCCAACATTAGATTGGCTGTTTTAATATTTGTGCTGGGCTTCTGGTGAAATGACCTTTAGAATCAGTTGTGGCTTTTTAAATTACTTTGTATAGTTAGTTGCAGTCGCATAGGATGGTGATCTTTTTTTTTTTTTTTTTGGGGGGGGGGGGGGGCTTTGTATTGGTTTCATAGAACATATAGCCCCCACACAAGGAACCCCTAGGGTTCATTGGATTCCACCTTGTTTTTTGGGTGCACAGAACAAAAGCCACATTTACATTAAAGCCGAACATCGTCTATAAGTATTTTGATGACATTATCCCTTTTTTTTTCATTGATTCATCAATCTATGTATTTTCTTAGCCCCTTATCCTCATAAGGGCTGCAGGAGTGCTGGAGCCTATCCCAGCTGTGTAAATAAATAAGATCTTAACTATTTATGGTAGCATGATTATTTTGTTGAAGGACTTTTATGTACGTATAAACTATAACAAACAATTGGAATTTGTACTGACGCCACATGTAGAATATTAAAACATGAACTCAAAATAACGTGGAAAAGTGACGTTTTATTGATTGCGTACCAATAGTTGACTCTTTGGAGTTCCTCTCCACCCATCCAACATGAAATACACAACCCAAGTAGGTTTTATACGAGTTCCTTATTTCCCGAAATACACTACATCTGCGAATGAGGCATTTTATACAATGCTAAATTGCAACATCAGAAGGAGGAATATTTTAGTTTGACAATGTGTCTGCTGCATGCGCCACGTGTGGTATTTATTGGACCTTGTATTCGCTTTGCAGTTAGCTTACGGGCATGCTACCATGAAAACGCCCAATCTCGTCAGATCTCAGAAGCTAAGCGGGTTTGGCCCTGGTTAGTACATGCATGGGAGATCATCTGGGAATATCAGGTGCTGTAAGCTTCTCATTATTCCAGTCCAATGACGAAAAAGAGAAATGCTGAATTAAAGGGTAACACACTACTTACTCTATTCTCACAAGAACTGCAATGTCTACACTATAAAAAATGGAAACAAAATATGTCACAATTTTTAGCCGACACCATTTGGACTTAAATACGCAGTGTAGCTCCACCAAAATCACTGCATTGTTTTATTTAACCAAAAAAAATGGAAAGAGGTGTCAATTAGCCTAGCATCATTGTGTTACATGGATATTTATGCCAGGGCCACAACCAAAGCCAAAAAGAAACCATTGCTGAGGTAGACTGTGACCACAGCTGAATGAATGGAAAGAAGTTGATTCAACAGCATGAAAGATGATGGGTCTGACCAGATGGTCAGTAGGCTAGGTAAGCCAGCAAACTAGCTACAAATGCAGCAGCTTGGTTCAAGCCAGCAAAGGATATAGAGCACTGACGCAAAATAGGACACAGGCTTCTACCTTTGCCTACGGTATCTCAAGGAATCCTAGTTAATTATATCCATGTCAAACTTTTCTGGAGGGAAACGTGGAAGCTACACATCAGCCCAAATTTGCCAGCGTATTTTTTTTTTCCCCCGGTTAATAGCTAGTTTTCAAATAATAAAATTGGATTTTTCATTCATTGGGCTATTATTTCATAGTAGTAGAAGGAATAATGGTTCAATTCTGAAACAGGAGTCATTCTTTACTGTCAATACAAATAGCGAATGAGATTTTAGGCGGAGAATCCAAGGTCTACATATATATCTTCACATATTTTGAATACGCCTCGCAAGCAGGCAATATAACCTTATGTTTCCAGTAAGTGTGAGCACTAAAGTTTGTATGTAACCACGCCAGTGTTCTGTCGAATCATGCTCTTAAACTTTTACTAAACATTGGTTTGTGCATATTAATAAATGTTGACAACGGCAAGCAAGGGAGGCGATGGGGCATTGCAAGACACCATCCTATTGGTTGTCAAGATTCCTCTGTTGGAGGGTTGTCTTTCATATTGAGGGCGGCAAATCAGGTATGACTTAGAACAGTTACCCTGGTTATAAACTATGGGTTATTGAATTGTTTGTTTGGATCGAGGCCCGTTCATAGTCTCACCCCAAACACACGATAACTGAATCACACTGATTGTGTTTGGAAGTGGACCACGACCACCTCGAAAACTACTATAGCTCTCTGCACAGTTGTTTGATGTGCCCCAGGACTCACTTGTTTTTTTCATACTGACACAAAAGGTCCAGACCAAATGGGAAATTTAAATTGGACCAAATGTGGCAGGTAATACTTTGTTAAAACCAAACTACAATATCATTACAATTTATTTTCTTATGTAATATGAGGGCTTACAGCTACTGTAAATAATTTGTTAGTTAAAATTGTGAAGACATTTAAAATAACGCTGTTTGTGTTAATACAACAAAGCTGTTCATGTCATGACTTTCAATAGCCTTGCGATACTGAAGACAATTGGCAGAAGCTCCATTTTGCAGCTTAACCAGTGGGGATACATACTTTATATGTGCTTATCAGTACAATTCTATCAATTGCTACGGAAAATGCCATGTATTTGAAACATTTGCAGAGGTGTGGACTGGCTTAAAATATTTGTTGAATCAAGTGTCTTAATGTCCCTCTCTGGCCCAAAACAGTGGACTGGTCTGACTGAGTGATAATGATTCAGGGTTAGAAAGTGTGGTTCCATTGTTTGAAACTTGCTGCAGTCAGGCTTTGTGAAGCACTCATTCTCTGCAACATTATGGAATGCAAAGCCAGAAATCCCCAAAGCTTTGCTAATTTGTACAGCGAGATTGGGCCCAAAATAGTTGTTGAAAGAACTACACTCCCCCTTCCAGCAATCATCCAGCTGGGGAATATTGTTGCAAACTTTTATTTTTTAAATTTCCATCCATCCATTTTCTACACCACTTATTTTCACTAGGGTTTCGGGTATCTATCGCCTTTCCCAACTAACTGCAGGAGAAAGGCGGACACTCACACCTACTAGCAATTTTGACACATTAATTAAAATACGATGTATGATTTGGGGACTTGGGAGTAAACTGGAATACCTGGAGAATAGCCACGCAGGCACAAGGAGGACATGCAAATATGAAGATGTGAGGGTGGATTTTAACCAGGGTCCTCAGAACTGTGAGGAAAATCTACTAACTAGTCGTCCACCATGTGCCTTCTATTGAATTTGATTCTGAAAATAAATCTGTAAGAATTTTGGTTATTTTGAAAAACTGTTTCCTCTGCCACACTGAGGGGGGAAAAAAATATAAAAAGGTGTAGTGTGGAAGTATTTCATGGTGAAATGCAAGGCGAGCGCCCGAAAATGCCACTTGGGCTCAAGAGTCAAAAGTGAAAAGAACAGCGCAAATCAGCAAGATTTACCAGCCTTCCTAACATTGACATTTACCTTGAAGTGTGTTTCTGTTAATTTTGAGTACTGTCAAAAGTGTGACAATGTTTTATTTATTTTTTACAAAACTGAGAAGTACAGTGCACATTCATAACATAACTTAATGGCGCTTTACAGTAGCTCAGTCTAGTCCAGGGGTGCTCAAAGCGTCCATTGCAATTGACCGGTTGATCGCAAGGCAGTTTTGGTCGATCGCGGGACGGCATGCCAAAAAAAAAAAAAAAAAAAAGACGTCATCCAATGTTCCCTCTAAAGTGCACGCATGCACAATTGTGCACCACTGATGTAGTCTCTTCACAGGTATTCTGCATTGCGTGCAAAAAAATACAAGAAAATCCAATGCAAAATGAAAGTATAACGGATAGCTATTCAGTTTGTGGCATTTTGCAATATGATTCAATGAATGAGGGATGACTGGTTGTTACACCCAATGGCACAATTCACATACGTACTGTAAAAAATGAAAAGAGCACCCCTGGTCTAGTTACTGTGTGACATATCTGATGCTCTGTAAGTGGCAAGACTTTGAGTCCAGTAGGGGAAAAAGGTGGCAAATATTGCCAGAGGGGAATAAGAGTAAAAGGGGTCATGTAGCCAAACAGAGGACGGTTTTGATAAAGCAAAATGTAGGAAATATAGTACTTTTCTCCATGTTTCTTCGTTTTATTTTGAACAAATTAAACACGTGCAACACGTGGGTTAAGGAGTTTTCTTCCATTTTTATTTTATATGTTTTTGTTTAACTCTGAGTCATATAGTCCTGGATCAACACAGTCTGTGATAAAGTGTACTTGGGCATGTGTCACAGAGCTAAACAACTTTCTTGACCATGAACAGGAAAGGAGAAGAGGTTCACACATGGTTTTCAGATCTAGGACTGGGTAGCGTCCAGATGTTCTCATTGTTTGGGTGTAAGCAAGTACTTTAATAAACCTCTTTTGTAATGCTTCTCATCTGCATATATTTGAGCACCTTGTTCTTCTTTTTCTTTCAGCTTGTCCTGTTAGGGGTCACCATAGCGTGTCATTTTTTTCCATCTCAGCCTATCTTGTGCATCCTCCTCTCTAACACCCACTGTTCTCATATCTTACCTCACAACATCCATCAACCTTTTCTTTGGTCTTCCTCTCACTCTTTTGCCTAGCAGCTCCATCCTCAGCACCCTTCTACCAATATACTCACTCTCTCGCGTCTGAACAAGTCCAAACCATCGGAGTCTGCTCTCTCTAACTTTGTCTCCAAAACATCCAACTTTGGCTGATGAGCTCGTTTCTAATCTTATCCAACGTGCTCACTCCGAGCAAGAACTTCTGCCACCTCCAGTTCTGGTTCCTGTTGTCTCTTCAGTGCCACAGTTTCTAATCTGTACATCATGGCTGGCCTCACTACTGTTTTATAAACTTTTCCTTTCATCCTAGCAGAGACTCTTCTGAGGGAACATTTGGCTGACATTTTTTTTTTTTTTTTTGGCTCTCCGTCCCACGATCGACCAAGACTGCCCCAGTCGATCGCGATCGACACATTGAGCACCCCTGTAGATGATCAATCTTTTTGGATAATTGTCAAATAAATGAATTAATGAACCAACCAACCATTCATTCATTCATTCATTCATTTTCTTAGCCGCTTATCCTCACAAGGGTCACAGGAGTGCTGGAGCTTATTCCAGCTCTCCTGAACTGGTTCCCAGCCAATCGCAGGGCACATGGAGACAAACAACTATTCGCACTCACAATCACACCAAAGGGAAATTTGGGGGCCTCTAATTAACTCATGTTTTTGGGATGTGTAAGGAAACCGGAGTGTCTGGAGAAAAGCCACACAGGAACAAGGAGAACATGCAAACTCCACACAGGTGGGCCAGGTTGTGAACTGTGAGACTAACACTCTAAATAAATACAGTGAATATATCAATTGACTCAAAAAGTAGTCCTCCCAAAAATGTACTTGAGTAAAGTAAAAAGTATACTGTGAAATAATTACACAAGTAATGAGTAACTTCAGATTTTCTTTTTAAATCAGCATGAACATCAGTTTTAAAAAATTACAAAATAAAAAGTGAAGGCGCGGGAAGGTGGTGCAGCTGGACAGCGTTGGCATCACAGTTCTGAGGATCTGGGTTCAATCCTGGCCCTCCATTTGTGGCGTTTGAATGTTCTCCCCGTGCCTGCGTGGGTTTTTTCCGGGCACTCCAGTTTCCTCCCACATCCCCAAAACATGCAACATTAATTGGGCACGGTGTGATTGTGAGTGTGGCTGTTTGTCTCTATGTGCCCTACGATTGGCTGGCAATCCTGCCTCCTGGCCGTTGACAGCTGGGGTAGCCTCCAGCACTCCTGCGACCCTTGTGAGGATAAGCTGCTAAGAAAATGGATGGATGGATGGAAAAAGTGAAGGTTCAAATTCTCATCTTCCTGTGTGTGTATGTGTGTGTGCAAAACATCTGTAATTTACTGCACTGTGTATTCTCAAGTCATAAGTGAGCTAAAATATCCATGTTTGGAAATGCACCTATCCATTTTGCATACTGCTTATCCTCACAAGGGTCACAGGTGTGCTGGAGCAGAGCAGCTATCTTTGGCTGGAGGCGGGGTACACCCTAAAGTAGTTGGTAGCCAATCGCAGGTCACATATAAACAACCATTTGCAGCACCATTCACACCTACGGACAATTAAGTCTGCAGTTACCACAGATTTTTTGTGATGTGGGAGGGAACCCGAATACTGGAAGAAAACACAGGCAGGCATGGGGACAATATGCAAACTCCACACAGGTGAGGCCGGGAGTTGAACCCCAGTCCTCATAACCCTACCCCTAACTGTGAGGCAGATGCTCTAACCAGTTGTCCACCATGGCATGACCTAATAACGTGAGTGAAATACAGTATTTTGTCAAAATACCTCAAGGATGAAGAATTACATCACATGTCCACCCTGATTTTTGCAAGTGTGTGTGAATGGTTGTGGTGGGATAGGATCCAGCCCACCATGACCCTAAACAAATAAGCGGTATGGATGGATGGAACGAACAATCAACCGACCCAGACTGTGAGTCAGTCAATCCTCATACAGAGTCAAAGACTCATCCGGTTCTGATTCCTGCTGGGTGCACATCACAGTGCATACACCCACACACAATGCATCGTTCACTCCCATTACTTGACCTTTGGGTTATTTGTGTTTTATTATACTGTACATTGTTTAGATAGAATTTGGGCTTAACCCAATGACAGTTGTTTCTGTAACTTCCTACATCTTTGTAATCCTTTCAATATTCAACACCAGTGTGTCTTTACTGCCATGTTAAACAGATTGGACATTAAGTACTCCAATTTTCCTGAGTGCATCCAGACTCAACTGTCCTGAAATCACCTCAATGCACTCACTAGACCACTATCTTCATCTAATACTGGCACAGTGTTCCCAAAAGACTGCAAGCAGATTGTCAGTGTTGCCCGATCTAGATAGGTCGTTGTTTTCATTATATTTTGATGCGATAATAGTGAGGAGCTGCAGCAGCTCATGTACAGTCAGTCCGTACTATGGCTAAAATTTTAGATTCCATCATTATCTCTACATAGTTCTTGTGCTTTTGTTGTTTCATTGCCAAGTTTTCCTCATTACGGACTCACTGTTCATTTTTAGTGATTTTGTTTGAGGTGTGCCCCAAATTGTCTGTCAGAATCCACCTTGGTACAGCGCTCATTTTAATTATGATTGATTCTCATGAGTAATTAATACATCTTGCAGCAAATTTCAACCTGGTGACAACAACCCAGTATATTTTGGGCCACTCAGAACTGAGGAATGTCTCAATCAATATTTACTAAACATAATCTTCCTGCATTATTTTGTTTTCTGTATTCAGCTAAAGTAAATGATCACAAATTAGCTTAACAGATCAACGTCCGCAATCCTTTTTTTCGTGCTTATTCAAAGCATTGATGAAATCACTATTGATTCTTTGTTGGCTTAGTTGATTTAAATGAACGTGTGCTTTCAGCATTATTTTTTCCCCCAAACAAATCGTTTTTTCTAGGTCATGGTTGCTGACCTGATGTTAGCAGACACCACAATCTTTTCTGATAAAGTGATGAACATGATGAACTGTAATGTGCCAACATGATTGGAGAATACATTTCACTCCCTGCAAGTATGTTTGCACTCATGGGATATACTGGTTCGAATATCTTCACCAATAATAGTTCTAGTTCACGACTCCCGTATTAGTCATTCTTATCCCAAAGACAAGTGAGACCTTAAAACTCCATCCGGCTGTCAACAACATGCAGCTGGAAAAGATTCAGAGTTGTCTACAGGAAAATACAGCTATTGCAACAATGAAATTTCATTCACACAGCCTTCAATATCAAAAACATTTTTACAGATTTTTTTTTTTTTTTTTTTTTATATTACATTTCATTGACAGGTGGCACGGTGGAGCAGCTATAAAGCGTTGGCCTCACAGTTCTGAGGTCCAGGGTTTGATCCCGCCTTTGTGGAGTTTGCATGTTCTTCCCGTGCCTGCGTGGGTTTTCTCCAGGCTCTCCGGTTTCTTCCCACATCCCAAAACCATGCAACATTGTAATTGGGCACTCTAAATTGCCCCAAGATATGATTGTAAGTGTGACTGTTGTGTATCTCCATGTGCCAATTGGCTGGCAACCAGTTCATGGTATACCCCGTCGCCTGCCCGTTGACAGCTGGGATAGGCTCCAGCACTCCCTATGACCCTTGTGAGGATAAGCAGCTAAAAAAAATCAACGGATGGATGGATTCCTTTGACATCCTATCGCATATCATATCTCAATCTATCCTTTGACAGGAAATGCTTATCGTTTTTTTTTTTCTTCAAATGATAGCTTAAAAATTAGGTGAAGGCTAAACTAATTTGTCACAGACATTAACATAGCACCCCTGCTTCACTTAATTGTGTAACATTTAGGAAAGCGAGGTTACACACTGTAATCATTGTAGTGCAAAGGGTAGATGGGCATAATTGATTAATAGATTCACTGTTCCGAATTCTGTCGATTATGTTGATTAATTCTGTGAATACTTGTGCATGAGAAGTTGAAAAAAAAAATCCCTAGTAGACTCTAACCAGCAGAAGCTCTGATGATTCATCCTGACTCAAATGTAAAGTCCACAAACAGGCACACGCCCATTTGTATACGTCAATGGAAACCAAAGCAAATGTATTCAAATATATATTTCGTACATAAGGTAACGCAATGTGCTTTATCATATTAAAATCATTTCAAATTAAGAAATATTTTTTAAAAAGAAAAGATGAATAAGACAAAAGTACAATTAAAAGAGCGTACAGTGCATGAAATATAATTTAAAAAAGGAAAAACAGCATGAGATGAAAGAAGGGTTTTTAACCCTGAATTAAAAACATTCAGACTTGGGGCTGGCATCACTTCTGTTGACTGCTTATTCCATTTGTGTGCAGCATAATAGAGAAATGCTGTTTCACCATGTTTGCTTTGGACTCTGTGCTCCATTAATTGACCGGAGTCTGTAGTTCCCGGAGCCCAACTGGGTTTATATTTCATTAGCATTTATTTCATGTATTCAGGACCTAAACCATTTAGTGATTTATAGACCAGTAGCAGAACTTTAAAATCTGTTTTAAAGCTGACTACAAGCCTTGTTAAAGACTTAATAATTGGAGTGATATGCTGTGACTTCTTTGTTCTGGTCAAAACCCAAGTTTTCTTTCTCTTTATGAGCTGGTCCGCTTGACACATCCAAACCTTCATTCAGGTTCTTGAAATGGTAAAAGGCATATGACTGTTGAAAATCAGGTCAGAATCTATCAGAACACCAAGTCTTCGGACTTGGTCTTTGGTTTCTAAAGACAGTGAGTCCAGTCATTTACTAAACAGCAATTCTCTTTTCTTTATTGCCAAAAACCGTTGTCTAAGTTTTGTTGTGGTTTAGTTGAAGAAAATTTTGGCTCATCCAGTTATCTGTTCTAGACAGTGACACAACACCTCAGTTGAATGGTAGTCCTCTGGAAACACTGCTAAATATAACTGTTTCATCTGCATAGTTTTGATGGTCAAAATTAAAGTTCTGAAGAATTTTACCCAAGAGTACCATATACAGGTTGAACAAGAGGAGTCTAACTGACCCCTGAGGGATCCCAAACGTCATTGCCATTCTTTGAGATTGAACACTTCCAACGATTACAAAATAAGTCCTTTCCTTCATGTAGGACCTGAACCATTTAACATTTTTTACATTTAGTCCTACACACATTTCCAACTTGTTCAGGAGTATACAATGATACTTTTACTGACAAAATTAATTAGCTCTGGAAGTCATTTCGTCGCATGGATTTTTCGTAAGTAGAACCAAATCTTACATTTAAAGAGCCTTTCCTTTCTTATCCTGAATTTTCCTTTGTAACTAAAGACAATATTTTTCCAAGAAGGCATTTTGTAACCTAAATTTTTCGTTACTAGAGACGTTCGTAAGTAGAGGTACCACAGTATTATGATATACCATGTCAAAAGCTGCACTGAGATCCAACAAGACCAGAATTTCCACCTTTATATTAATCCAGTAAGTTCTTTTAAGGTCCTCCGATTCCATCCCTAATCACACCCGCAACTTTATCTGTGGGCATGACTGACCACACCTGTACATTTTTCAAATGTGAGTGACTGTTGTATCATTAAGCACTTTGGTAAGAGCAGATTCTATATTGTGATGACTTCAGAAACCCGATTAAAATTTGTCAAAAAGTCCATTTAATTTAAAGAAATTGCTTAGTTGATTAAAAGTAACTTTCTCAACAATCTTCGCAATTGAAAGAGTGGGGGTCGGGGTGGACAAAAGCAACTTCCATTTCGTACATAGAAATGGACATGCATGTACAGTTTGTTAAAGCACAGGGTTGTTTTTATCATTCTCAAATAACATATCTTAAAGAACTGGTAGTAAATGAACATCCTCCTAAATTCTAGTCAGTATGGTCAAGATACACTTTGTTGTGACTTGGGGCAACATAAATGAAAATAAATCTGTGCTCAAACATTCAATCATCATATATAACTTCAAGACGTGTGTGTGTTAAATCGGCGCTGCTTGAACCTGCATGTAGTTCTCTGCATGCCTTCATCCCTCAGAGGTTGGAGGCTGGTAGGCGGACAGCTGTCTCAGCATGCCCGGGACGAGCACACTGTTTGTTGGACCTGTGGCCTTGTTTTCCTGAGGGTGGTGCTCTTCTTCACCCTGCAGTGATACCTTATTTTTTCCACCACTTTTAACACGTTTGACAGATTGATGTTGATTATACACTCTAATCCGCCTGATGACGCAACACATGGTTGTGGCTTTGCTTTAAAAATTCAGTTGTTCTTAGTACAGTGATTGGCAACTTTTGAAATGTATTCTTTCAAGAAACAACACCTACACCAGAGGTCGGGAGCTGTTTAGGCTGAGAGAGCCATAAGGGCAAATATTTTAAAATGTAATTCCAAAAGAACCATAGAATACTTTTAAAACTAAATACCGTACAAGTGTATTCGTGCATTTTATGTAAGAGCAACACTTTGAGAATACAATAATTCTCTAAATTCATTTAAATAATATTATGCTGTTGCTAACCAATGGTGACAAAAGTACTTTTTACGATTAATGCGACTTCTTCGTTGATGGCTTTGTCATCTGTTTCTTATGTCATTAAATTAAACTTCATGCAGCCTTTTAGACTTCCATCCGTTGTTTGTGAAAATAGGTTGGTCTTTTTTTTTTAAATGTGAGAAAAACTCTTCATATGCATAGGTACAACCAAACACTGTCAGTACTGGAATACTCACACGCCGCAGTGAGTGTTATTTGACGGGACGTGCGTTCCAAGTTTTCACAATCAGCTGGTCTGCAGGTTTGATTTATTTTCATTTTTCCCCACGCCAACAATGCTTGCAGACAGAGGCATGTCTTTATGTAAAAATAATTCCGGTGGTGGGTGGTCCATAGCACGCTGTCATTATAAACCACATTGATAGGCTGCGTAAGTAATGGAACAATTATGAGTGTACCCCTTTAAGAGGGGAGGAGGCCGGTGCAAGGTAAACTAAGAAGAAGAGTGTGTAGCTGTGCATTAGGTCATTGTTAGAGAAAGTTAACATGTGCTGCCAAAATGTTTTTTAAAAAAAATAAATTTAAAAAAGACGTAACCCTATAGAAGTAGATTAGTGTCACCAGGATTTAAATTTGAAACGTAAAGTAGCACATTTTCAATAGGTGCTACAATTCGCTGTCTGAAATTCAACGAGCTACAATTCCCTGTCTGAAATTCAACTGGCTACAATTCGCTGTGTAAAATTCGCCATCTGTGCAACCAGGCAGAACACCCAGCCAATCCCAGTTTAAGCTTTATTAGTCACTTGACGTCACGTACTAAGAAAGGATAACTGTATTAGATGAGTGTTCAGTTCTGACCTGAAGTAACCCTGCCTAGTGGCACCGACGGTGAATTTCAGACATCGAATTGTAGCCAGTTGAATTATTAACATTGAAAAGTTCCAATGAAATACAACTATTGAAAATGTCATCACTTTACATTTCAAATTAAAATCCTATTTCACTTTACTTTTCAAATGGAAATCCGACTTCACTTTACATTTCAAATTCAAATCTTGGTGACACTAATCTACTTCCATACGCTCCGTCACACAATTGACCAAAACTGCCTTGCGATGTGCCCTGTGATTGGCTGGCATCTAGCTCAGGGTGTACCCTGCCTCCTGCTGACCAGTCGATCGCGATGGACACATTGAGCATCCCTGCTGTTTACAGTATGTCGTTATGAGGGCTCTGCAAGCCATACGCAACCACCGAAAGAGCCAGGTATGGCTTGCTAGCCCATAGGTTCCCGACCCCTGACCTACACTATACCCACTAACTCCTACAGCCTTTGAACTTTCCAAATAAATTATGACAGCCACCCTGGACCCCTCGACTTGCTCTAAATGAAACAAGTCAAGAGTCACAAAAAAAGTTGGGCCACACTGATTGAATCCATATCTGTAGGGGCTGGGTTTGTACAGAGTGACCTATAAACATTTCTTTGATTTAGTTACTGGGCCCATTTTATTACTGACATTATTGAGCGCAAAACTCCATTAACAGGTTTATTTAGATTTGCCTTTTGTTTGGGCGGCACTCAGCTGGAAAGCGTCTGTCTAACAGTTCTGAGGTCCCGGGTTCAACCCCGGACCCTCCTCTGTGGAGTTTGCATGTTCTCCCCGTGCATGCATGGGTTTTCTCCGGGCACTCCAGTTTCCTCCCACATTCCAAAAGCATGCAACATTAATTGGACACTCTAAATTGCCCCTTGAGGTGATTGTGAGTGCAGCTCTTTGTCTCGATGTGCCCTGCAATTGGTCAGGCAACCAGTTCAGGGTGTATCCCGCTTCCTGCCTGTTGACAGCTGAGATAGGCTCCAGCACTCCTCGCGACCCTTCTTAGGATAAGAAAATGGATTGCCTTTCTTTTGTCGCATGAAATGGCACATAGATGCCAGAATGCTGGGTAATAATGGCAAATAGATTTGACTTACATTCCTGGGATTAGATTCATTCACTGATGTAAATGAGTTAAATTCCAGTATAATAGAGTGCAGAACTCCACTGCAAACTACAATTGCAATAATGAATATTCCAAATTGTCAAAGTAGTACACCACCTCTGACAGTGTCACTCAAAATATTATGTTTATGAATAAGAACGGTGGCTAAAGGTCTTTTAGCATTATACTTTGCGAGTATGCCGAAACAGATCTTCTGTGAGTTTTTTTTTTTTAGTTTAGTGAAAAGAAAGAATAGACGGAGAATAGTTTTATGTAAGACTTAAGCTCAGCATTTTTTATTTGTTGTCCGAGCTGGAGTGATTAGTGTCATTTCATTCTCTGCTTTTGGGATCAGGCACCATTTTTAAATTAGGGGTCACCAAGAGGGATGCTGCAATTCATTGACTGCTTTGATGAGCCTTGTGCTCATTATCTTTGGGGCAAATGCTATATAGGGCTAACTCACAATAAGAAGCTTGACAAATGCATTCTCGTTAGATGAGTAATGTGCTTGATTTCCCTTGATGTTGATCATAACCGGTCATTTGTGAGCATCATCATCTGCAGATGTCTACAGTCTGCCAGTTTTCTGTACTTTTACAGGGAGGCTTTTTGACTGAATAATGATTTCTTTGTTAATATTTCCTTTTGTAGCATTTTGTATAATTTCAACTGTCTTTTGCTTTGCAGGGACCTAAGATTCAACAAAATCAAGGATTTACAAACAGGATCATTTAGCCGATTAAAGAACCTCAACACACTGTAAGTTTCTATGTTTATTTTGCTTTCAGAAATTAATTTTTGAGTCGTCAACATGAAAGGCTGTATGTATTTTTTTGCTGTAAGGAAGTAACTAACCTTTGAGAAATATGGCCAGTCAGAAATGTTTCTTCAGATGCTCGATCAGGACTACTGTCACTTTCAGACAAAGTAATGTTTGCATTGCACAAACACATTCTTCACTGGGGTTTAAAAAAAAATTCCATAAGGTAAAATGGGAAGACCTCAAAACATGTTTTGTCTGGTTATCTACAGCCACATCATCACGTTGCTGGATAACTTAGTTTTTTTTTCTTGATTTCATATGCCTCTTGTTTTAAAGTACTTATGAGTTGAACTGTAATCGTGTAATGTGTGTCACGCTTCGTAATGAACACAACCAGCAAATAATAATCTACACACCTTCTGATGGAATTACAAGTGAAACAAAATCTCATTATTTCTTAATCTAAGACATCATACTGCATGCCACCTCTAGTTGGTGCGGAACATACTATGTGTAACCTCAAAATATATAATATCTTTGCTGTAACCTTTTTTTAATATCTTTGCAGCCTCCTAAACAACAATCATATAAGAAGAATCCCAAGGGGAGCATTTGAAGATCTTGAAAACCTAAAATATCTGTAAGTTGTCCTGATTCCAGTCTTGATTTGCTTTCCAGGTCATGTAATGAGTGCCAGCTATCCAAAATAACATGCCAAACTTGCAATTTAAGAGACAATAAATGACAGCCAGATTGCAAAGTGAGCAAAAACATTAAATACCCAACTCTTCCTTTGTCAATCACTGCACTTAACATAGCCACCAATGTTCTTTCTGATGAGACCAAAATAGTGTTTTTAATGATGGGGTGGGGTGTTAGCCAGCTCAAGATTCAATTTGATTACGATTCATAGTTTCAAATCAATTAATTATAATATGCATTGAAGCAATGCATTTTTTTCCTAAACATGTCTTCTTACTATGTGATATCCACTACTTTTAGACCCCATTTCTAATCACTCATATTTCCATGGGTAGAATGAATGACTTGTTACCATTTTATCAAAACAAAACAAAAAAATAATATTTTTCAGCAAAAATTTCTTAGCATTGTAAAATCCCAACAGCTGTGTTTCATTTGTTTTACAATTATTGAAATTTTTTTAGTAATTACACACAAATCAGTTTAGACATCACTCACATCAATAACAAAGGGATTTTGCACCCCCAAGTCTTTGTTCACTCTGCAGAAAGTTTCGGCACCTGCTCCGTGATATTATGTGGTTGACATTGAGGTGGTCACTTTCCTCAGAACCACAGAGCTACAGTCTAAACACAAAATAAATTTCATCATGTGTTCAGATTCAGCTGCTTTGTCTTCTGCATCACATGATATGGCCAATTGACAAATTAATTGTGCTAGGTTAAGTAGTCACTCAGATAATTTAACAATTGTCATGAAAACGTGGTTGTATACTCTATTCACACTACAATTCAAAGGTTTCCAATTGACACCAAACTTTTGAAAGGTATTATTATGGATAGTATGATACGGAAGTATTGCTTACTCCCCACAATGCCTTCCATGTTTCTATGGTCCACATTTTTTAAAATTCTGCCAAGCATAGATCATTGGAAAAATAATTATTGAAATGGTTGGAATCCTGTCTATCTGCATCACAATGCATCTTAGAAGAGACTTGTTTCCTAAGTATTACCTTTGCATTGTTAGTTTGTTCATGTATGCGTTAGTGCATTGGTAAAATACTGTATTTTGCTGCTTCTGTAACATATTATAGAAACTGATGCTTCTTAAAGTTAAACTGTCAGCAGAAACTACTGGCCTGTGAATGTACCAAAGATAGCACTTTCCAGCTAATGTTTTGGATCAGTAGAACTAAGTGGGTTAGAGGTTAAAAAGATGTTTTCCCCGCTCGGTCTTTGTAGGTCAGTGACCCTCCAGTGTCTCAGTTCTTGTTCTGTCCTATCATTCAGTATGTCCCCACTCTTCACCCTTTTAATTAAATGTTGTAGCTATTTATAAGTTGTTTTAATGACAGATGTCTAACATTAAAGCAGAGTTTATGGAAAACCTGTCCACATTGTACAGACCCTTGTAGTTAGTGTAGAGTGTTCCCGTGTTTCTTCAATATCCACCCCTACCTATTCATGTTTTTGGTCTGTGGGTGAGGGCTTACGGTACCTTCAGCCCTACCTCGTCACTTCTTTAAATCCGGTCTCCCCTTCAACTTCAGTGTCCACTGAACCTAATCTAAACCACATCCACACTCCACTACCTTCATGAACAGATCACATTGAAGATATGTAAAGTGAATTTTAGAATTTAACTATTTGAACATTTTGAAATCATTGTGTAGAACTCATATCTTTAAAAAAATACTGGCCTTATTCAGCAAAATACGTTATCAATTGTGTCCAGTCATTTTTCATTAAGTTCAACCAGCAATCCATTTTCAGAGCTGCTTATTCTCAAAAGGTTCAGAGGAGTACTGGAGTCTATCCCAGCTATCATCGGGCAGGAGCTAGGGCACACCTTGAAATGATTGCTAGCCAATCACAGGGAACATAGAGACACACTCACTCACTCGCACTCACAATCACGCTTAAGGGCAATTTAGAGTCTCCAATTAATGCAGGGAACATCATATCCATAATTTTTCAATGCAACATACGCCATCTTTATCCTTAAATCTTTTTAGCATATCAGGACAGTTTGGCAATTCTGTGCCTCTAACTTTCTAGGAACAGTTTGGAGAACCTCTGTCCTTTTCTGTTCATGAACAACCACAGTTCCATGCAAAAAGCATGGTTGGATGAATATGGTGCAGAAGAACCTATCAAACATTTAAGTTTAACTAAAACAGACATTGGGAGTCTTTCAACAGGAGTGACCTCTGATGCACTTTTAGCTCAATGGGAGAAAATCCCCACACACACACACACACACACTCTTGTGAAAGTCCTAATACCTTCTGTTATAGCTGCAAAGGTAAAACATGATCCCTATACTAGGGGTCAACAGATTAAAACATCAGGCAGATCAGCCAATTTTAGCACTTTTTAAAATAATCATAATCAAATGAGGTTTTGCTGATTTATTCATACTTTAGCACATTACAACACATAACAAATGTGAGGAAATTCTTAGATATACATTTTATATTTAGTCCAGTCAATGAAATTGCACCAGGTCCCGGTTCGCTTGTGTGGAGTTTGGATGTTCTCTGCGTGGGTTTCCTCCTGGCACTCCGGTTTCCTCCCACATCCCAAAAACATGCAACATTAATTGGACACTCTAAATTCCCCCTAGGGGTGATTGTGAGCGCGGCTGTTTGTCTCAATGTGCCCTGCGATTGAGTGGCAACCAGTTTAGGGTGTACCGCACCTCCTGCCCGTTGACAGCTGGGATAGGCTCCCGCACTCCCTGCAACCCCCGTGAGGATAAGCGGCGAAGAAAATGGATGGATGGATATTTTCAATTGCAATAACATCACTGTAGCAGAAATAAGGGAAGTGTCCATTATTTTCACAGTGAACAACCATTCATCACTGTTTATTGGGGGAAAAATGATAATTACTGGTTGTCTTCACCAGTTTTACTTTGTTGTAAAATAATATAATGTGACTAAAGTTGGGAATCGAGTGTTAATTCGAACCTGGATTAAATCCCAAAATAATTCATATTGTTAAATGTTTGTTCCTGTTTCACATGCTAAGTCTGCTGACCCAAAGATCTCCTTGGAAATCACCAAAGAAGAATCCACATGAAGTGCATTTGTGATGCAAATCTTGTGTGTCTTAAATGACAAATTGTGTCTGAAATAACTTGCAGTGAGATATTGCAGATTAATTTAATCATTACAGGATTTAGACAAGGAAATACCTGTCTGTGACATGAGCACTCTGTCACGTCCCATCGGATCGGGGGGTAGGACCCAAATGCAGGAACTCGGAAGACGCAAGGTAGTTGAAGAAGAGACACGTTTATTATATGCAGAGGTAGGGGATCGAGCAGGCAGTCCGGTGCAGCAGCGGTAGTTGTGACGTCGGGCGAAGAGAGCAGATGAGCGGACAGGCAGGAGTCTTTACACGGGAGAACAATCAACGCAGGTAGAAGTATCAAAGGAGACAGGCTTACAAGGTTGGTTGGAGAATGGACAAGGGTCGGTACACACAGGTTCAATCAGGGATACCGGAGCACACGAATGGGACATGAAGATCATACGAACTGGCGCCGGCCAGTTGTCATCGCGGTCATATAAATCCACAGCAAAATCAGGCTGCATGAGGCGCAGGTGTGCACCTTCCCATCAGCGCACCTGCGCGGACACCCGCACAGCTCGTGCTGAAGTGGCAGGATCATGACACACTCTGAGGCTTGCCACCACACTGAAGTCAGAATTACTGAAATAAAACACTAAAATATGTCTCATGCTCAAATGTTTGTCATGCAACTCAAATTCAAATAACCAACTAAAACTCGCATGTGAAATTCATGCAAGCGCGTTCGAAAGCACTCTCGTGAGTGCAATCTACCCCAGTGAAAAGAATTTGCATAACATTTGAATTCAAGTTGATTGATTAGATATTAATACAGGTTTACTGGTTAACATTAACCTTGTGAGAAATTCATGTTGACGTTTGTAAAACCTTAACACTAATAAATTGCGTGTTGTACCTTTTTTATAGAGTAACATTAGTGCTTGACTGTGGACCGGTACTGTGTACATCCCTGTCAAAGGTTTTGTTGTTGGGTTTTTTTATTTATTTTTTTTATTTTTCTTTTATTAGTGTTTGTAGGAAACATGACTTCATGTCAAAGGAAATATTGAGTGTTGATGAAATGTGACCTCCTGTTAAAGTTGTTGTAAACATTTAGCATCTCCAAAAGAAGTTAATATATATTGTTTAAATAAATCAGCCAATTAATCTGTTCGGTTGGGCCCTATTTTATACTTGGGTATTCTCAATTGCTGTAGGTGTAATAGTCAGTTGTTAAAATACCATGATCTACTGAAAATACACTGCATCTATGACCTCTTCAAGAGGAAAATAAGCCCACCAAAAAAAGGTTAACATCTGGCCTGCAGATGCTCCCCCTAAATTGCAAAGCTGTTTTTGCAGAGACAAATTGGGACTTAATCGAACACCATGACCTTGAGGAATTCACACAGACAATGCTAGTATACATCTCAAGTTGCACAGAAAATGTTACAATCTAGAAAAACATCTGGATTTAACCCAATCAGAAACCCTGGATAACCGCACACACCCGAAACCTTCTCAGAGCTCGTGATAGGGTGTTCAAATCATGTGACAAGGCTCTTTATGCAGTAGCAAGAGCTGACATGAAAAGGAGTTTTAAAGAGCCCAAACTGACCTACAAGAGGAAATTTGAGGAGCGTCTTACAAACAGCAACACAAGGAGGATGTGACAGAGAGTGTAGCAAATCACCAATTTCAAAGGCAGCTCACCCATCATTCCTGACACCAAGGCATTGCTAAGACAAGAGCTAAGCTGCTTTTTTGCGCACTTTGAGGAAAAGACCAGAACATCAGGGATAACATCACAATATTCATCACTTCCTGACACTGTCATCCAGGTACTGTTTTTACAGGAGTATGAGGTCAGGCAAACATTCAGATCCCTGAATCCAAGGGATGCGGCTGGTCTGGATGGAGTACTTGGGAATGTACTCAAAGCTTGTGCTGTTGAGCTTGTTTTGATGTTCACAAAAATCTTCGATCTGTATTTGTCCCACCCTGGCTCAAATCAACTGTCATAATCCCTGTCCCCAAAAGGCATGCTGTGAAAAGTTTAAATGACTACAGATGTATTGCTCTCACCTCCATTGTCCAAAATGCCTGGAGCGACTCGTACTAAGGCATATAAAACTCATGAAGGAAATATAGAAGGGGACATGAAAGACAGTTGGAAGCTATTGCTTTCCTTGTATCACATTTCTTTTGTCATGTAAAATGGAGGAGGGAACATTAATACGTCAAGGGGTTCTGCTACAGAAAAAAGATGAGATGGAGTCCAAAGAATTTGACATTAAAAACATATTTGTTGTTATACTTTAAAGGGCTCTTGTTGATATTCTTGGTGTTTCAAAATTTTAACAGGAAAATGATTGTAGTATATTGCTATAGTAGGCTTTTTAAAATAATACTTGAGCATAAGATGTACAGAAAGTGAATGGATGAATGGATTTTATGGACGTTTAGCTCTATCATTTATACTTATTATAATGGCATATCTGTTAAGTATAGTTTTCCTTCATTGTATCTACTGCCTCTGTGTGTGGTTACCAAATGTGGTTCCTTATAAACAGCTGTTTTGTGCCGTTGTAATGTTTGTTACATTTGTATTGTGAACATAAACACTCGGAAAGTAAAGTGATTATTCGGCGGTGTGCACAGTATCTAATTGCTCTGTGGTCTGCTGCTAAATAGAGAACAAACCGTGAAAGAAGTAGATTGGCAGCAGTTTTCGTTGATTTGCGTATTTCTAAGTACGATACTATAGGCGTGTGAATTGAAAACAGCCTTCACCACCCTCGCCTACCGTACTGCACAAGACCATTCTTAACTACCAGGCGATATTTTGATGATGCAGATGTCTGAGTGTGTTACTAATGTTACTGGTTATTTTTCCTTTCAGCTATTTGTACAAGAATGAAATCCAATCAATTGACAGACAAGCATTTAAGGGGCTTGTCTCTCTTGAGCAACTGTAAGTGACCAACTTTTTCGTCACCTTTTCCATTGTCCTACGTACTGTTGCTCCTCCCGCTTACTGTCTCTCCGTCCCCGCTACCCCCATATCAGCTGCTTCCAACAAATCATGACGAATCAAAAGTTCTACATGTTCATGATTTATTTCACACCATGACCATGCAGGCTTTTATGATAGCAGTGCTCAGTTGTCTGTCAGTGCGGTTATTCCCCCCTATGCGCACTCCTGTTCATCTTCCCTCCTCCACCATGCATGCCATGTGTGCACCCACCCTTGTGTGCCGCGCTGACCCTTTTTGCATGACTCGCATGTCTTTTAGCCTGGACGACAGATTTGCAGTTACGTTGCCCGAGCCCCCATGCTTGTAGCATGGTGTCTGCGCTGCTGACAGTGTCCTCATAATGTTGAGCTTTTTTTTTTGTTTTGTTACTCAAGCTTTCGCTGCTGTTTGCTGTGTACATTTCTTGAGAGCCCTCTAGTTTTTGGAACATTTGTTTTCTGTAAAAATGTGCCTGCCAATCATGAAACAAAACATAAGATCTGTCTCCTGTACAAAAAATAATGCTCATCAGTGGTTTTATAATTATATTGAATTGTACAGCATATACTGCAACGTCTGTAGCCCGTTGACCTCACAGTTCTGAGGACCAGGGTTCAAATCACAGTCACACCTGTGTGGAGTTTGCATGTTCTCCCCCTGCCTGTTTGGGTTTTCTGCTGGCACTCCAGTTGCCACCCACATCCCAAAAACATGCATTAATTGGAGACTCTAAATTTCCCCTAGGTGTGATTGTGAGTGCAGCTGTTGTCTGTCTCTATGTACCATGCAATTGGTTGGCAAACAGTTCAGGGTGTACCCAGCCTCCTTCCCGATGACAGTTGGGATTGGCTCCAACAGTCCCACGACTCTTGTGAGGATACGTGGCTCAGAAAAAGGATGGATGGATGTATATACTGTGATAATGCCTAGTGTTAAACACACTTTAACCATCCCAATTATGAATGTGGTTAATATAAACAATTTCCTCAGCAAATGAGACCCACTGTAATTGGTGACTTCACTTAGTTGTATTAATGCAGAACAACTGGCGAATTCAGTAAATCCAATTCCAACGGCAGGCTCTGTGCCCAGTAGATTCCTTGAGTTTCACAATAGTATAGGGTTATATAAGGAAGGAACAACAGATTACATAACAGAGACATTTTTTGACTGCATCCTACAAGGCAACATACTGTAAGTATCCCAAAGCCTGACTTCACATCAGAATCAGATCAGAATCATCTTTATTGGCCAAGTATGTAAACAACAGGCAAGGAATTTGTCTCCAGCAGTTGGAGCCACCCTAGTACAACATACATGCTGAGTACGACAGCAAACATCAGGACACTTTAACAATTATGCAAAGGCTGTCCTCTAGCATTTGGGGCAGTTAGAATACCCATTAGATCAATAGACTACTGCATTGACTTCAAGGAATGAATACAATTTAAAGTGACTCGTCGTGCTATAATATGGGAATACAATTAGGAATAAGGGTAATACAGTAGTTGATCTGAGGCCACATACAGTATGTTCTAATTCCTACATGACCTGCCAGTATTGATCTTATTTGAGCTAATCATGAGCACACATCTGAAATATGTGGAAAAACATTGACCAGCAATTATAATTTAGCAAACTGCTAATAAAGTGAGGTTATTTTCCCTTTGAAACTTTTTAGCTACCATACTAAAGGCATAATTTTTAATTTGTCATTTAATCTGATTTTGCATTATTTTGTATATGATTTGTTTTTCTTGTTCTTCCAGAGCTGCTATGTCTCTTGCTTTCCTGATTAAAAGGGTTAGGTTTTTTTATGCGTCTGTCTTGCGCACCTTCCAGGATGCACATATTCTCCAGTCCAGACTTCTGGCCCACCCACCATGCATAACCGGGAATTGCGTCCACAAACTTACTAAAGTCTGAGGGAGGCTGTAAATCAAGGAGAATGGAGTTTTTTCAGTCTTATGAATGCCAAAGAAGTTAATTTGGAAAATGCAACACATATTGAAATGTAAGATGAACTTCCATTGTGGATGTCTAATTGTAAGTGACGTATACCACTCGTGTAACATGCAAAATTTTTAAGGAGCATGTTTTTTGTTTTTTCATTCATTCATTTTTTTTTTAAAATAAAGCCAATAATCTAATCAGGATACTGTTTAGGGTTGTCACTATCATATTATTTTAGAATTGATTATCCTATCCTATTCCATTGAACAATCAGGCTCCACCCCAACAATGTTTTTGGATTTACGTTTAGTCTATATTTTCAGTGCACCTGAATTTCTTATTTTATATCATGTCTTGAACAATGAAAATAAATGTTGAATTTTGATCTTGAATAATTGGATAAAAACAAAAAACATCTGATGTTCATCTGTCAATCAATTCATTCATTCATTTCAAGTGTTTCAGGGGGATATGTGTACTGTCAAAATGTAAGATGGACTTTTTGAAAGATGTGCATCTCCTTACATCTAGCATAAATGTAGCACAGCATTTCAGGAAAAGAACATCATACCAACAGTCAAACATGGTGCAGGTAGTGTGCTGGTCTTAGGTTGCCTTGCTCCTTCAGGGCCTGGTACCCTTTCTGTGATTGATGGACCCATAAATTCTGGTCTTTAACAGAAAATCCTTAAGGTTTATTTCTGTTTGTGACATCAAACTGAAGAGTATTTAGATTCTGCACCACAAAAATGATCCAAAACACAGAAGCAAGTCCAAAAACAAATGGTTTTTGAGTGCCTTAAGTAAAGTCCAGACTTACAGTAAATCCAATTGAAATGCAGTGGCATGACGTTAAACAGCCGCTCATGCTCAAAAACCGTACATTTTTGCTGAATTCAAACAATTCTGCAAGGAAGAGTGAGCCAAAATAGCCCCACAATGATGTGAAAGGCTCATTGACAGTTAGAGAAAACACTTTAGTTCAGTTCTTGCTGCCGAGGATGGCCCAACCAGTTATTAAGTTTAGGAAGCAGATACTTTTTCAAACAGGGCCAGATAAAGTTTTTTTTCCCTTAACAAATAAAATCCCCATTTAAAAAGAACATTTTAATTTCACTTGGGTTATATTTTTTCACAGCACTCTATAATGTCGACGTCCGGCTGTCAGCGTAATGTAGCAGGACACATTACAGAAGTTGGTCAGGCGCTGAGCAGAATGAATGGGCCAGCTGTCTCCCACACAGTCAGCATGCGTCAGCCGCAACCGGGGCCATCAGCAGCAGTTAACTCGATCAAAATGTCCAATATAATGTTTCAGAAGAAAGTCCACAGGTTAATGTGCTCATGCTGCTTGCAGATGCAAATTTCACAAAGAATACCCACATTTTGGATTGACAGGAAAATGCACGCCTGGTTTAAACACACTAGAGAATATGGTCCTAAATGAGCATATACCCAGTTGACCTCTGAATTGTATATGATTTTTTTGCTAATGCCAGACAGATCAGGTGTAGAGGGTGGACTTTGTATTGTTTGCAAGACTGGGAAAATGAGTTTGTCGCTTTGTACCTTCTAATCTTCTTTCCATGTAAAGCGTATATCTTGGAGCTAAATTATGTAAAACCATCTGTTCTTCCTTGGATTAACCTAAACCTCACTAATGTGCCCTTGATTATGAATAGCCAGCAATGAAAGAAATGACAGTCTTAACTAATTGTTTGTCTAAAATTTGTTGTTCTTCAGGTACCTTCACTTCAACATCATTGACTCATTGGAACCAGAATCATTCAGTCACTTACCAAAGCTTGAACGACTGTAAGTCTACCTTTGCCTGTTGACATCTTTAAAATATTGACCATATCCTCCCATTATTATTATTATATTGAGCCGCAAAACTGCTACATTTGGCAGGTCCCCAGAAACAGGAAACAATTACTCGTACCATGTACTACTTGGTTTGGAATTTAATGTGGAAATTATGGATAAACTGCGCAAAGCAATTGATTGAGTGAAAAATTGATACATACACAGCATGCTATTAATTTTAATTAATAATAACGATCATTGGCGCTCTCTAATAACCAAAATCAGCAAAAGTGAGTTGTTTTTGTTTAGAATTAAAAGAACAAAAACATGCCAATTTATGCTGTCTATAACATTAGTAATACAAAACATTTGGATTAAACCTAATGGCTCCGTAATTATACTGTACATATTTCACAAATAATTGCTGTACATGATGTCTGTAGTTATACTTGTACAATGTAGTTGTCTGTTACAATGTGTTAATAGTTTTGAACACCTCTTGGATTTGACCTTACAAATATGTATGCAGCTTTTCTTTCGCTCAACAATACTAGAGTGGGCCGCAGAAGGCGCCAATAAATCAGAGCAGTCAGCTGCCTTTAACTGTACTCTTAGGCACACAGTGAATAAACTACTAGTACTGAATGGCCGAGCAGAGTGTGACAACAACAACTCGAGGCAAAACTGGCAGCATGTTACAGCGGCATTGTAAGTCAGCTGTTGAAGAATTGAATAACTTAATTAATTGCAAGCGGGAAGAAACTGTTAGAATCCCTGCTAGTTCTGGTGTGCATTGATCGATAGCGCCTACCCAATAGAAAGATATAATAAGTTGAATTTGTCTTGTCAAAGTTGTAAAATGATCCAAGTGTTTTTTCAGTCGGCCTTATTTCTTCAACAGCTGTCAGGAAATATTGTGAGGCCAATTATTTTGCTGCTTCCAAAACTATTCTCTTTGGTACAATCAGCCTGGGAAAAATGAGAGTAGAGGAAGAGGAAGCGATTACAACATGCGTGTTAAACTCCAAGATTAAGCTGATGATGGAGAACACATCCTGGCCCCAACACATAGATGAACAAAACCACAATTCAAAGCGAAGTGTTCCTGATCAAACTCAAAATTAATTTGACAGGGTTCTTTTGTCAATTACACCTTCACAATTTGCAAGAATTAAAAACACTTCTCATCAGGTGCATGTTTGTCATCTTTTTTTTTTCCATGTCTATTATCTATTTTATTATATATATATATATATATATATATATATATATATATATATATATATATCTCCTCCTAAGGTAACCACAATATTAATGTGATGCCACCCGTGTAGTTCTGTATTGTTATAATTGCAATTGTTAAAATACATTTTTAAATGTGTGCATATAATACCCTGTGATTTTGAAGTTTTCCCAATTTTAATTCATGGAGGGGTCTGAAATTTTCTTCTTAGGTGTATCTCCACTGAGACATCTAAAAAAAAAAAAATAATAATAATAAACGTGTAAATCATTTTAAATTACATTTTTTAAATGTTTTTTGTTACTGCTGCAAATACGTATATGAACACCTGTGAAAATCAATGTTAATATTTGGTACAGTAACCTTAGTTTACAATTACTGAGGTCAGACGCTTTCCTGTAGTTTTTACCAGGTTTGCACACACTGCAGCAGGAATTTTGGCCCAGATCATTACTCGATCAGCCAGATTTCTGGACTGTCGCTGAGAAACGCAGAGTTTGCGCTCCTCCAAAAATTTAAGTCTAAAGTCTGGCTCGGCCACTCCAGAAACTTGATATTCTTCTCATGAAGTATGATGTATGTGATCCATCAGTCTTGAGTATTTATTTAGGTTCATAAATATGCTTTTCTCTCTCCTCCAGGTTTTTGCACAACAACAGAATCACCCAGCTGGTGCCGGGAACCTTCTCTAATCTACAGGCCATGAAACGACTGTAAGTAACAAAGCTCCATGAAGACCTCTAAAAACAGCTCTGTGAGAATGAATGTCTGGATCTACGGCAACCATACAACCATGTCACCCACTTAAATGCTGGACATACGAATCAGTTACAGTTCATCCCATGTAGCCCTGAGATTGTATTCTTGCTGTTCTTTAGGAACAGGACGCTCTCTATCAGAAGGCTTACAGCACATGTTTGTCTGATTTATGGTTGGTCTGATTTCTTTGTGTCAGCTGCAGACCAGAGATCAACAAAATACTACCTGTCATATACAGTATATAAGGAGAGAAAACCTATGAGTATGAAAGTTAAACCATCTTAATGATACAATGGTATATAATAAGGTGGGGGGAAAAACTAACTTTGTAATATCGCCTCACCCACTTTAAGTGGACTGTAATACTGGTGGACTGTACACACACCTCCTGTTATACAAGGTTTGTGAAATAATAATAAAGGTAATAATATGAAATGTAACGCGTTCTTTGGAAGTTGAAAGTGAATCTATTTTTTTAGATCAACGTAACCGAGAAACTAACCTGTAGGTGAGAACCTAGAACAAAATCAATTACATCTTTCTTTCATATTTTCATCTGATAAGTTAGTACGTGAGGTCAATTACAAATTTCTTTCTGAATCTGTATACCTGCTGATTGGTCACTTTATGAACTTTCAAGAGGAATTGTACTGCAATGAATGTACTAACTACTGCTTTTGTACCTGCGTGTCTATGCACATTGTGTTAAGGCGACTGGATTCGAATTCTTTGAACTGTGACTGTGAGTTGCTGTGGCTGGCGGACCTTCTGAAACAATATGCAGAGTCAGGAAATGCCCAAGCTGCTGCCACGTGCGACTACCCTAGCCGTCTGCAGGGAAGATCAGTGGCTACACTTACAGCCGAGGAGCTCAGCTGCGGTATGGAGGGGAACGCTTCAACTGTGCATGCCATTACAGGAATGCCATTGATTGACTCCATGTAGGCACGTTCAAAACCACATTGTTCGCATAGAGTCTAGACTAGGGGTCACAGACCTTTTTGAAAGGAAAAAAACAACTTCTTGGGTACTGATTAATCCAATGGGCTATCCGTTTGAGACTTGAGATATTTTTCCTCAAATAAACTATTTATAAGCTATCCTACACAACCAATCAAAATATCTCAAAGTGTGGCCAAGCTTTGGACTGGTAGTGTATGTGAAAATACAGTCACGATCAACAAATGATTTAACAAGATAAATATGAATATACAACACTTTATTTCTATAAATCCCTGCAAGACCTTACATTTTCAAACCATCACTACTACAGCATTCCAATTAGATCATTATCTCGCACGACTGGTGAGCTTTACTTAGAACATCTGTGATCTACTCATGTGGTCCTTGGTCCAACCTGGTGAATGCTTGGGACCATGTTAGTCACCTCTGGTCTGGATGTTTGCATACAGTTATTACACACAATCATTGGACACAAATTTAAAGTATTTGTGTTGCTTATTTAGCTCAGGTAACCAAAACTTCAATACTTTCAATCTGCAGTGACAATAAAAAAAATATGTACTTAAAGTAGGGCCACATTGACCCCGTTCTGAAATGCAGTTTTGCAACTTTTAAGATAATCAAACAAATGTAAATATTACACACCTAACCATAGCTGAAATAAAATGCTGTAATATTATTTCATAAGAAAAAAATAATAATTCAAACCTACCTAGGGCCCCTTTGTGAAAACGTACTTCATTTACATGTTTAATGGTCTTAAACATTAAAGTAGTGAAACTATGCAAAAAATAAAAATTTGAGAATGGGGGGTGATACAGCACTGTAACGCCATCAAACTAAGTACATTGTAAACATTAAGGTTCATAAATGTATGTCGGTAAACAGACTACAGTATACACACAGCATCCCCTCCAGGCTTCCTTCCTGCAGATGGTAGCCATGCCAAGTCACCTGGTCTTACTCATGACCACACAGACATACAGCCAGGTGCATCCCCTTTTTGTGTCTGAGGTAGTTGAGCACCCATCTGCTGCACACTTCATAAAAAAAAAAAAGCTGTCTGTTATCACGATGCCCCAGGAAGAGCTAGAGAAGACTCTAGCCATCCATGCTAAAGCTTCTGCCCCCAAGACCTGACCTCGAATAAGTGGTTTAAGATGAATGGACAGTTATCACGATCAGTAGACCACATTTTAGATTACTTTTATTAAGTATAAAATGTTGTTGGTTAATATTTATCTGTATTGTTTTTTAGCCAAGTTTTGTTGATTATTTTATGGGGTGTATGTATTTATAGTACCAATACTCGCAATCCAAACACAAGCGTTCTACTCAAGCATAGGTTGAAGTACGTTTAAACAAATAACTGTTTGATTCTGTCACAATGTCTTTTGGAGCAAGGCAGTCAATTTTCTCCTAATCAAACACTTTAAATAACAGAACTACATTTGATCCCTCATTTTTATTCTATCTGTGACCACACCCTCTTCATGTGGGTGTATAGCAAGGAACCGGGAGAACAAGTTTTCTTCAATAGAAGTCTTTACATACAACACTCCATCTTATCCCCCCTTCCATATTCCTGTAAAGACTTAATACACAGCCATGCAACTAGCTCTGAAAATAGCTGACCCGAGTCTCAACAGTAAAAAAAAAAAAAACACCTTTCTTCGCCATCCAATTGACTGCACTATTTCCTTTTTTGATTCTAAATATGATCAAGACAGGGCTTCTACAAACCATATTTCAAGGCTATCGTCCTTGAAGAACCACATAATTGTGTGTGTTGAGTTTTTGAGTTTGTGTTCTGCTAAGACAACAATGACCCCCAAAAAATCCAAAAAGAAAACGTGAGTCTCTCGGGGCTCAGGCTGAGTGATAGGTGTAGCATAAAAGAACATACATACAGTATGTACAGACACTCATTCATACCTCATACCTCTGCATTTTTATTCTCTACCCTTCCATTATAACACTCTTTCCAGAGATACCCAGGATCACCTCAGAGCCCCAGGATGTAGATGTTACATCAGGGAACACAGTCTACTTCACCTGCAGGGCTGAGGGAAACCCTAAACCTCAGATCATCTGGCTTCGTAACAAGTAAGCATTTTAAGTCTAGGACAACTGCTTAAACGCATACCAATGAAGATAGTCCAGTGTTATGTTATATTTGTCTTGTTTATCTCTTTCATCCTGACAGCAATGCTCTTAACATGCGGGATGACAGTCGTCTGAACCTACTAGAGGATGGGACACTGATGATTCAGGACACAAGAGAGACCGACCAGGGAGTCTACCAGTGCATGGCCAAAAATGTGGCCGGAGAGGTTAAGACCTCTGAGGTCACACTGCGATATTTCGGAGCCCCTTGTAAGTGAAGTTTTACAAAATTCTATTCAATCTTTCATCTTGAATTCGAGCAAATGTGTGACTTGGAATTACACCCATACTCTGAAGGAAAATAAAGTTTGAAAAAAATGAAAGGGGTATGTTAGATAATGGGGTTTTGTGTGGATAATCTGTCACAGGGGTGTCAGTTATGATAAGCAAAGGGAGAAAACGCTCACGATAGAAATAATAAAGGAGCTTACTCTGCATACATGAAAAAATATTACATTAATGTGACAATATTGTGAAGTTTGGAATTAGCTACAGTGTGTCTAAGCTTCAAGTATTTTTGTCTTTTTGATAGGGGCTTGCTTATTATGTTTATTAACGTGAAGATGAAATCATGCGTTTGTGTGTTCGAATAGTCTTACAACATTGTTGCCATGCTCACTAAGTAGCATCCTCAGTTTCAGTGCATTTTGTACATTTTTCATTGTTTCATGGTCAAGTTAGTTGCTGTCCTCTTTCCTACGACCACTGCAAACAGGGTAGGTTAAATTTTCACCTGTGTTTGTACAATGCATAAACAAAGTTTGTGTATATTGGCACTAACTTGATGAACAAGCATGGTCAGGACTCAGAAAATGTTTCTTACTCAGCTGCTGTATCAACAATGTAAGGCAGTACACCACACACACCAAGTAAGTACTGTACAGACGAAAAAATGTCATTTAATAATTGTTTTGTATATTGTGAAATATTGTAATATTGTCGTTCTCAGCAAGGGTTAAGGGTGGTTAGTATTCTGTTCTCTATTTTTAACTATCATTGATTTTAAAAACTGTTCAGTTGCAGGTACCCTATTGTCATTGATCATGATACATATGAGATGATAGTATCACCATTAACTTCAGATTGATAAGCTGTGTGTGTGTGTGTGTGTGTGTGTGGTGTGTGTGTGTGTGGTGTGTGTGTGTGTGGTGTGTGTGTGTGTGTGTGTATACACAGGGTGTCCATAAAATCTCTTTACGATTTCAAAAATTTATTAATAATGCAATTGATTAGATATTTTATCCAGATTTGTTCTATTGCATTCAGCTTTTATTAGTTTTTTTTAGCTCTTTTATTACACTTCTACATGGGCACCATTAGTTGCTCGAAGCACATCAAGACAGTACACGATTTCTTGCCAGGTTCGCTGTAGCATAGCCTCATCAATTGTGGCAATGGCATCAGTAATCCTTTGCTTTAAGTCAATATTGTCCCTTATCTTTGTTCGATACACAATATCTTTAACATAGCCCCATAGAAAGAAGTCCAGGGGAGTGATATGTGGTGAACGTGCCAGCCAAGCAGTTGGCCCATCCCTTCCAATCCATCGGTCTGGAAATGTTTGATTGCGGAACCCTCGAACATGCAGCCCCCAATGTGGTGGTGCACCATCTTGCTGAAAAATGATGGTTGGTTGAAGGTCATTCAGTTGTGGTTCCACATATTAAGTTAAAAGGTCAAGGTAAACATTTGCAGAAATTGATGTCTCGGAGAAAAAAAGGACTAATTATTCGAATGCACATGATCCCACACCACACTTTCACCTTTTACGCTCAATTTCTCTTGTCAAGTGGGGTTGTTCTGATGCCCAGATTCTCACATTGTGTTTGTTCAGTTTCCCTGAAACATGAAAGGTTGCCTCATCACTAAAACAAACTCGTCATCCTCAGAAATTCATTCCAGCATGTTAGCTGCAAACTGTTTTCATCTTGGTTTGTCATTTGGCTTGAGTGCCGAGAAGAGTTGCACTTTGTAAGCATACAATCCCAACTTCTTGTGTAGGACCTTGTGCACTGTTGAACGCAGTAGCTGTAACTGTGTGGCAGCAGTATGTATGGACTTTGTGGGAGAATGAGAAAAGGATTGTCTTACACGATCGATGTTTTCATTAGATGTTCTTGGTTGCCCACTCCTTCCTTTATCAAACACTGTCCCTGCCTCCATAAATTTATTGTACCATGCACAAATTGACGGACATTATGGTGGATCTCTTCCATACTTAGTTCTGTAATTTCGCTGAGTCTGCCTATCCGATTTTGTTTCAATAAACCATGAGACGCATTGTGTCTTCTCTTGAGGGGTAGCCATTTTGTTGGGGTTCATTCAACATTACCTCTTTCACAAACAGGAAGCTTGAAACACACAAATGCAGTGTGATAAACTTTAATAAACACTAAATACAATAGAACAAATCTGAATAAAATATCTAATCAATTGCATTTTTAATAAATGTTTGAAATGGTAAAGAGACTTTATGGACACCCTGTATATCAATAAAATAAAAAAACAAGAATAATGCATCAAATTCATTTTAGTTGGACAAGAAAATCCTTTTGAACTTCAAGAAACAATGTCCCTTGCTAATGTCTCATTCCTATTCACTCGAGACAAGTTTACCACTTTCAAAGACTGGCTAGAGAATTTTTCACATCCTGCAAAGTCAGAGTGCAAGGTGCCCCACACAGTGCGAAAGAATGAGGTTACTGCCACATTTTAGTAGGTCAAATAACTTTGATATCCCACTGAGTTGAGAGACGAGAAGAGCATGGGGGAAAAACATACATACATACAAAACACTCCCCTATGAACACAATGTTTAGTCTGACAACCACACACACTTACATACAGAAGTACTCATCACGTCAATCAGTTGACTAGCAACTATGCCAGTGGTTTTCACCCCAGCTATGTCTTGAAAACCAAAAGGTCATTACCAGGTTGACAGGTGGCTCCGTTAAGATATTGAGCATTTCCTGTCTTTGGGTGATTGTAAACACCAGGCCCATAACTCTGTACAGTTTTGCACGGTCACTACTGTAATGACTGGCCAAATATAGACAAGGACTGCAATCTGTGATACAAATGGGAAGTTGTTTACCATCACCAAAATGAAAGACATAGAGGTGATCTTAGTGCGTGATCTCTCTGTCTATCAGCATTCATCTAATAGTACTTCCCAGGTCCAGGACTAATGTACTCTATGAGGAAAAATGTCTTTAAATGTGTCATTACTGACCTTTCGTCTGTATGAGTCACTGTGAATCAAACTTTCTTTTCAGGATAGTAACGAAGTCTGGTCAAATGATTACTATTCTGTTTGTCTCTCTCTGTCTAATAACATTTCATTTCTTTCTCCCCTTTAATCAATCCAGCACGTCCAAGTTTCGTAATCCAGCCCCAAAATACGGAGGTATTGGTGGGTGAGAGTGTGACTTTGGAGTGCAGTGCCACAGGTCAGCCACAACCTCGAATCTCTTGGACGAAAGGAGACCGGACGCCGCTGCCCAACGATTCCCGGATCAACATCACTCCCTCTGGAGGGCTCTATATTCAGAAGGTGGTCCAGACCGATGGAGGACAGTATACCTGTTTTGCCTCCAATAATGTTGATACAATTCACGCCACAGCTTACATCATTGTCCAAGGTAGGTTAGCAATATAATTCCCAGCCTGGCAAACCAAACTCTTTTGCATTAAGAAAGACTTGATTCTTTTTTTTTTCTTGTTCATCCAATGGAGAAATGTTCCAGTTGTAATTAAACTGCTGCTATGGGTGTATCCCCACAAGTCTGGGGCCAACTAAATGTATAGAGCATGTTATTGTGTTACGTTATTATGTCGGCGTCACGGTGGAGAAGCCGGTTAGACCATTGGCCTCAGAGTCCTGTGGTCTGGGGTCCAAATCACAGTCCTGCCTGTGTGGCGTTTGCATCTTCTCCCCGTGCCTGCGGGGGTTTACTCTCACAACTCCCCAATCCCCCCCACCACCCCCGAACCACCCACACACACACACACAAAAAAAAAAAACATGGATTAATTGGAGACTCTAAATTGGCCTTAGGTGTGATTGTGAGTGTAACTGTTGTCTGTCTTTGTGATTGATTGGCAACCAGTTCAGGGTTCAGGCTCCTGCCCGATGATGTCTGTGATAGGCCCCAGCGCCACCGTGACCCTTGTGAGGATGAGCGCCTCGGAAAATGAATGAATGAATGTTTTGTCTCACTATTTAAGACTTCCTTTTTTCAATACTAGTGTAGCAGATTAATGCTATCTGAAAGGGATTTGCCATAAAGCAGGTCTCTGTGGTTGTTGTTTAACAAGTCTTTGCTCATGTCATTCCACAAAATCAACCAAATTTTAAGGGATTGGGTAATCGATGGTTCTAGCCTTCAAATGATATATGATCAATAAATTATTTGTCTTAAAAAATTTATATCCTTTACTGAAATACTGCATCTTGCTCTCTAGGCTAAAACTGCCTAAGAAATCACATTTTCTCATTTCTGTCTTTCATACACATTAACATTATTGCATTTATCTTGGGTCCCCAGCAATCCCTCAGTTCACGGTCATACCGGAGGATCAGTCAGTCCATGCCGGCCACACAGTGGACTTCCCATGCGAGTCAACAGGTTACCCTCAGCCAGTTGTCGCCTGGACTCGTGGTGGCAGCCCATTACCTCTGGACCGCCGACACTTAGTCCTGTCTTCTGGCACTCTTCGAATCACCCGGGTGGCAGCCCATGATGAGGGGCAGTACGAGTGCCAGGCCGTCAACCCAGTAGGGACTGTTCGCACTGCCGTGCAGCTCACCATTCAACAGAGAGGTGGGTGGACAAGACAGCTTCAACGTTAAGATAGGTGGAAACTCCACTAAATGCAAAATTGATTATATAAATAACTTTTTTTTTTTTTTTTTACTAAAGTGAGATGCCAGTCGTGTTTACTGTTGCATTCCTAACCATGTTAGTCTTATACATTCTGTTTATGTGGCAAACACTGCATGTTTGTTTGAGAGGTGAGGTGGCAAAATGTCAACATGGTAAAATTCACATATTCTTCATAGCCCTTTCAAAGCCAGTAAAGGTCTGTGTGTGTTTGTAGATGCACACACTTGTGTACGGGTCTGTGTGTTGCGTGTAGCTATTACGCTATCATAAAGTAGTTACACACTGAAAGAAATAATGTTAGTCTTGTTTCTGCTCCTTTTCATTGATTCTGGTATAGTGTGTCTGAAAGAGGAATTATGTATGTTTGTGTGTCATGTGGCATTTGTCGTGTATATATGTATGGGGAGGGTGACGACTAGTGAAATTACAGGCTTGGTATTAAATAGGGAATCATGTCAGTCTATAATCCTGAGATGACTCCATGTTTTTCCATTTAGTAATGGCTGTGAAGAAGGCTCAAAATATATGTTTAATGGTTCCACTCTTAAAATTGTGCACAAGGTTATAATCATGGTGGTACCGTAGTGTGCGATGACTGTCAAACGCTTAGACTGACAAGCATTGTGCATTATAATTCGACACCCGAGAAGTTAAATCAGAAAATAAAAAGATGTGACTCTTTTTTTGAGACACAGTACATTCTTTCTTAGTAATAAATGTATTTGAAAACTGAGGTGCATTTCCTGAATATTGATTTATTCTATTCCATATCTGGAAACATACCATGAGGAATTCATACTCCAATGAGGGGACTGTAGAATGCTGTGAATAATGGGTTTTTGTGAAAAATCCAATCTAATTTATAGGCAGTTATTAGTCAAGACCACAAACTATTTGTGAGAGGTTAGAAAGATTTTCCCATGACCAGGTGGCTCAAAGTTACAGCATGGGAACCCTTCAAGAATTTGGATGCAGTGTGTGGGGGGCAAAGAGTTGCAGTCTCGCATAAAACAGCTCAGCATTCTGACTGTCATCTCAGCTCCAAGACTGCACAACACGATGACTCATTTTGGAACAATGCTCCGAACTTAATTTGTGTGCATGATAGAGATGTAGTCCAGGGGGACCCAGTGTTTGATGATCAACTCAATACAAAAATGAAAACAGCTGTTTTACTGACACGTCATATTCAAATGTTTCCTAGCTTGCAATAATACGTATCTATCACATACAATGCAACCTCAGTTTATGAACTTAATTGGTTCTTGAACAGAATTTTTAAATTGCAATGTTTATATTAAACATACGAAAGTATAATCATCTTTTACTTTCGTCTTGTCATGTTTGCAGTCGCCACAGCGTGTAATTTTTTTCCATGTAAGCCTATCTCCTGCTTCTTCCTCTCTAACATCAACACCCATTAGGTCTTCCATCATGACAGCCATCCAACCTTCTCTTTGGTCTTCCTCTCACTCTTTTTGCCTGGCTGCGCCATCCTCATCACCCTTCTACCAATATACTTACTTGGTCTCCTCTGGACATGTCAAAACCATTGAAGTCTGCTCTCTCACTTTGTCTCCAAAACATCTAACTATGGCTGTCTCTCTAATTTGCCCATTTCTAATCCTATTCAACCTGCTCACTCCTAGAGAGAACCTCAACATCTTCATTTCTGCCCCCTCCAGTTCTGCTTTCTGTTGTCTCTTCAGTGCCACCGTCTCTAATCCGTAGATCATGGCTGGCCTCACCACTGTTTTATAAACTTTGCCCTTCGTCGTAGCATTTGCCAATGACCATTTGGATGATACAAAGGAGTCATGGGAGAAAGTTTTGTGGTCAAATGGGTCATCATAATTTAAAAATCATAATTCCAGTAATTGTGTTTGGAGGAAGACGAATGATGGATTCCATCCCAAGAACACCATCCTTACTGTGAAGCATGGGGGTGGTAGCATCAGGCTTTTTTTTGGGGGGGTGGGGGGGTTCTGCACATGAGACAGGACGACTGCACTGTATTAAGCAGAGGATGACCGTGGCAATATATTGTGAGATTTGGGGGAACAAGCTCTTTCCCTCAGTCAGAGCATTGAAGATGGGTCGTGGCTGGGTCTTTCAACATGACAACGCCCCGAAGCACACAGCCAGGAAAACCAAGGAGTGGCTCCGTAAGAAGCCTATCAAGGTTCTGGCGTGGCCTAGCCATTCTCCATACCTAAACCCAATAGAAAATATTTGGAGGAAGCTGAAACTCTGTGTTTCTCAGCAACAACCCAGAAACCTGACTGATCTAGAGATTTGTGTGGAGGAGTGGCCCAAAATGCTTACAGGAAACGTTTGACCTCTGTAATTGCAAACAAAGGTTACTGTACCAAATATTAACATGGGTTTTCTCAGATGTTCAAATACTTATTTGCAACTGTATCACATAAATAAATCGTTAAAAAATCATGCATTGCGATTTCTGGATTTTTCTTTTTAGATTATCTCTCTCACAGTGGACATGCACCTACGATGAGAACTTGCAATATAGCAGGGTGTTCAAAAATCTTATTTTCTTCACTGTAAATAAATTTCAACATTCTTGCTTTATCCTTATCCTGACCAAAATGACTTTTTTAATGGCCAACACGGCACCATTCTACAATGTATTTGGAACAAATTTTCACTTTTTTGTATAAAACTATGAACAGTACTGTAGGTAAGAAAATAACCTTTATTGTGAAATTCGTTTTTTTGTTTTTTTCCAAATCTGTGACTGCATTTATGCCATAACAGGACTACACGCGATTTATGTAAACAGTTTTCACCACATGAAAAAAAAATAATAATGAAGAAAGTAGGGGGAAGTTTTATTCATCCAGATGCCCACCAAAATGTTTCCTCCTCAGACCTTGACCCAGCCCTCCACGATGTCAAAATTGGCCCAGTAGTTCTTATGTAATCTTTAGTAAAACACTGAGACATTAACTAAACACTGACCAATGTGTGTATGTTGGTTAGGGTGTTCTGTGAGCATAAGCAGGAGAGGAGACATTTAGTGTTTCTTTTCTGGAATGATTGATTTCAAAATGCATTTTACCTACACTGTATTGGTGTCCAATAATTAACACGTGTGCGTGTGTGTGTATGTTTTAACTCATCCAGTAACGCCTGTTTTCACAAATGCTCCAAGGGACGTGACGGTGGAGTCTGGCCAGGATGTCCAGATTCCCTGCAGCGCTCAAGGCCAGCCACAACCTGTTCTTACCTGGAACAAGGTTAGACGCGATGACTACATTTTTCTGGTTAACCTTGTCTCCACAGGGGGCACAATGTGAAAACTGTGTTCATCTTCAAGGATTTTGGTTCTTAGTTTTTCAATGTAGCACAGGTTAAATGCGGCATTTATCAGTTTTATTGCACAATTTACTGTGTATGTAAAAATGCTCAATGACGTGACTTATGTGATTATCAATAATAATTAGCATTTTGCAAAATATACAATTAACCAAGTCAAGACAAATCAGATCTGCCAAGAACATGCAGTGGAAATGTTTAAAAAAATGTAAAAAGCAGAAACGTTTTTTTTTTTTTTAATCACTTACTGTGTTGTTTATCAGTCAGCTGAAGCTGATCTCAGCTGACTCAGGGGTACAGGGCACACAGAAACAGACAACAATTGACACACGTTTACATCTTTTTGGAATGTGGGAGCGAACTGGAATGCTCAATAAAACCCACAAAAGCACTGGGAGAACATGCATACTCTGCACAGAAAGGCCCAAGTGTAACAATCTTTTTACTATATGTGATTCTGGTGCACAAACCACATTCCTCAAGAATAAAAAATGCTTTTCGACCCTATTTCCTTTTTTTGTGTTTTCCTCTTCTGAAACTAACCATCTTAACACCAGAGAACCCATGGGGTCACTTATGACCCAGTGTAATTAAGGGCCCACTGTTGAAACACAATGCACCACTCTTTTTAACCTTAAAGTACAGCGTCTCACATGTGTCCACATGACAGTGACTGCTGGTGGGGATTCCCCTATCCATGTTTTCAGACCTTTATGTGGCGCATTGTGCAGCAGACACATGCCAAACAGATATGCCTAGCTTTAATAGTGTTTCACCTGTCTGCTTTCAGAGTGCAAATGAATTTTGCTTGAGCAACACCACCACTATCTACCCACCAGCGCAAAATGTTTTGCACACACACATTTTGAGAAATACGTATATTGAAAAAATAATTCAAACTTAATAGGTGAGCATTCGCTCCTATTTGTATACAAACAATAAAAAGTTGGTTTTCTGTAATATCTACTATTTAAATAACCTATACATGCTGGACCTTTGTCTGATCTCCCCAACTGCACCTACTATCTCTCAGGATGGTGTGCAGGTGACAGAGAGTGGTAAATTCCACATAAGCCCAGATGGATATTTAAAGGTAATGGATGTGGGCACCGCTGATGCTGGCCGCTATGAGTGTGTCGCCCGTAATCCCATTGGCTATGAGGTCGCTAGCATGGTGCTAACTGTCACAGGTAAGAGAACAGTGCTTCTCCATTATTTTTCTAGTCACATCCAATTAGAATGAAAAGTCAAATGTTTTTTTAATCAGCTTTGTACTTCTGCCCGAACAATGTTGATTGATTGTGGTGAATTGATAAAGTAAGCCCCTGTAATTCAAACTCAAGCAGTAAAGCTTTTTTCTTTTTTTTCTGTGAGGTAGTGATTATTACTTAGTTTACAATTTATCGAGTGAGATGCCCAAGTGTTACTGTTTGAGTCACACTGTAATGGAGTGATATCAATTGTTTTCAGCCCTTCTCTTTCTGATGGATTATTTGTCAGCATTATCTTGATGTAGAATATCATAAACTGTTTAAAGGAGTTCTGTTTTTGTTGGGATGCCCTTATCCACAAAGCATCTTTTTATTTTTTTTTAAATATTCAGCTGTATTTTTGCAACCGTAAGGCGCATCGTATTAAAAGTTGCAGTCTCAGTTGTGGGTGCAATTTCTGTTTTTAACAGATGTCAGGCGCACGGTATTATTGGGCGCAGGCATGGTGGTGCTCACGAGGCCGTGAGTAACAAATGTACCTTTATATTTTTTTAAGCAGAAGAACAAGCCTCCCCTTTTATTTACAAAATGACCGGTGCAAGCCAAGTCAGCAGTCAACTCACCATCCTCACTTACGGTGTCACACCAATCTAAAATCATTACACCACAGCAAACAGAACAGAACAACCAGCAGACAATAAAACAACCAGATCGATGAGCAAAGAAATAATTGACGTAAAACATGCACTTCAAATACAATACGATACAATATAGGTATTCACATTATTATCATTTTTTTTTTTTATTAATCCTCATCCACAAAGCCATCAAAGTCCTCCTCTTCTTTATCTGTAATGAACAACAGCTGGGCAAGTACTCTATCAAACAGCAAGGCCCTTGAGGGTCCATGGGTTTCACCCAACTACATGTTTTGTGGACATGAAGAAGGTTGTTCAATCCCAGTACCACCACCATCAGAGTTTGAGCCATATTGCCGGCAGTAAGTTTAATTTGTTTCGAGTGAGGTTACACTTGGACAAAACTGTTTGTTCATAACTTTTATGGTCAGAATTTCTAGGGGTACCCCAGGGGTAGAGTGGGTGCAGTTTGGTGGTCAGTATTGCTTCACTGATTTTTACAGATGTTTTTTTTTTTTTTGTTTGTTTGTTTTTTTAGCTTAATCAATCCGTGATTTCTAACTGACTAAAGCAGTTCACAGCCACCAGGTCAGGGATCAGATCTTGCCCCAAATGGAGGAGTTCAAGTACCTTTGGGTGTTGTTCACCAGTGAATGAAGAATGGAGTAGGAGGTCGACAGGTGGATCGGTGCACTGTCTGCAGTGATGAAAAAATTGTGGTACATAGGTGTACTATGAAGAGACAGCCAGTTAGAGAGAAAGTCCTGGACTATGAGAGTTGAATTCCTCTGAAAAAATATTGACATTGGAAGTAGATTTTTTTTTTTATGTCTTCAGTATTACACACTCGGTACTGTAGATGAAGAATTCTGAGAGAAAGATTGAGCTAAAAAGTTTTGAGCCCTTAAGGAACTGATTACACCCAAAGCATGGCTTAGCAAATAAAATATCTTGCTGAACTGCTGATGAAACTGATCAGAAACTATCTGTAGTATACAGCACTTGGAAAAATATTTGCGACAACAGCCAATTCAAATAATGGTAATGTTCCAGGCAAAGTTGTCACATAGTTTTGCTTATTCAATATCATTTCATTTTATCAAATTAAACTCAGAAAAGGGGTTCTGCACTGTCCTTGAGAGAGAATTTTTTTTCCCTCTCTTAAAGAGCCATTTCTTTATATATATATATTACTTTACATAACTGTCTCATCTTTATGCATTACCAAACAAAGTATCGGACTAAGTCTAGCTAGAGATAAAATATATTAAATGAAACAAGGGTCACGGGCATCCCAACTATCTTCAGGCTAGAGGTGGGAACACACTGAACGGGTTGCCAGCCACTCGCAGGGCACATACGCTATAAACAACAATTCGCACTCACATTCACACCTATTGGGAATTTAGAGTCTTCAATCAACCGACCACGCATATCTTTGGGATGTGGGAGGAAACCAAAGCACATGGAGAAAACCCACCAAGGGATGGGGAGAACATGCCAACACTACACAGGCATGGCGGGGATTTGAACCCTCATCCTCAAAACAGTGAGACAGATGTGCTAAACAGTCAACCACCACCATGCCGCCAATGACAATATCATTCTGAATTAACCTGTTAGATACCATGTATTAGAATTTCCATTTCAATTCGGGATTGAATTTTTTGTTTGGCAATTTGCAGGAAATATTGACATAAGTTTTATTTAAGTCTGTGACAGCTGTGTAAAATTGGTCACAATACTGTGAAACTCGACAGAACAGCCTTTTAGGGCCGCTGGGGTCATCCCATATAGCGATTGTCCATTATTTGTTTTGAAAATTTCACATTTTATCCAAACATACCTCATCATGGTCCTCGTAACATTGTGCCATGCTGCTCTTTCTGTACAATCGATGATATAACCATCATCACATTGATGCCTCACATTTAGCATGGCCGCCACATAGACATGGATGACATATCTTTTCAAATTGGATCTAGTCACGTTATATAGCTTCACCCCACTATACATCAGTCCCATTCTCAGTCAGCATTGCGCCACAGTGCTAGTAAACAATGGCGGCCAATTGTGCAACTAACAGAACGGCATTTTAAATGACTGGAAACAATTTTTGGACTTATTGTTCAGTCCCTACAGTCTGTTTTAGCCAATATCTGTTATATTGGGGTCTGTTTTATCAAGGTTCTACTGTATGTGTTCTTGCCTTCACAACAACAGTTCCAGCAGTGAGCAGAGAGGGCGACACCTTCGTGAGCACATCCATTGAGCAGGCAATTCGTAATGTGGACAGCGCTATTGAATCTACAAGGAGACGTCTGTTTGATGGGTAAGTTGTGAGACTCATCCAACAAGTAAGGCTACTTTACTGGCCTCCACGTTAGGTACACCTGGACAGTTAATAAGACTGAACACATTCACACTAACAGAAATTACTTTATAAAATGGAATTTTATTGTGGTTATAGTCCTGCATTTCTTTTTTCTGTAGAGTGTTCTTTTTTTAACCTTACCACAAATCATACTCACGTAGGCAAAGTTAAAATTAATTGTTGATTTGCAGCATCTCAGTAAATGAATGACCTCTCCAAAATTTGTTCTGCAATATCCTGGCATGCAGGACCTTCTAACAGACTTCATAACAGATTTGGTTAGCTTGATCATAATCAGGGTTACCTATTTTCTAGTTATTCATTGGGGAGAAGATTCTTTTTAAAGTGATCTTCGTCACTGTTGGAAGGTTGAGTTTAGTTCATAAGTGTTTACATCCTGTTTAAAGATGCGGTTGTGTTGGTCTTGTTAAGCTCACGGCTCCGTATTTGGCCTACATATGCATGCATGATGCATTGAACACGAACAAACACATAAACAAGGAACAGAAATACACTCAAGTCAAACCACTAACACAAAAATCAAATGTGGGGATTTCCAGCCTTAGTCTTAAATACCAATCATAGGCTGCTCGCAAAGATGATCAGATGAACTAAAAACACAACAATAATGTACCAGCAAAAATGCTGCTGCACTTATTGCGATACCAAAGTACTCTAAATGTGCTGCTTTTAATTTCCAAATAGATCTTGGGGTAGTTTCTTGACCGTACATAAAGTGCGTTTGTATCCAGATATCATAATAATTGTAATTTATTGTATCCGCTGTAGTTTATATTGTTTGAAATTATTCTATAATTAATTTGAAAACGATACGAAAGAGGGTAAACCAGCTTTCACTTTGGAGTTAGTGTAGTTAGTTTATGCCGAAAACTTTATATGCATTTTATTATATTTTTCAAGGAAATATTTTGTTCTGCGTGATTTAGGCTACATCTGAAGGTGACTGAAAGTCAAACGCCTCTGTGACAATGAGTTAATATATACTGAATTCAATTTGTTGTAGTCACCTCACAGATTTTGTGTAAATTCTCCGTCATCCAGGTCATGAGAATTTGCTTGTTGAATCGAAGCAACAGAATGACATGTTTATGAATGACATTTCCTCAAGAAACTTGTCAGATTCAATACCTTATCAATATCAGTCACTGTGGAGGCGTTAATTAGTGTATTGTAGGTGTGTATTATGTTCATTTATTCCTGCTTCACAAGGCTGAAAGAACATATAGCGCGCACTCATGTGTGACAGCCAAATGCTTGTTTCTGTCCTTAACTTGTCAAATGAGGTATTCATGTTGGATATGGATTCAATCCATACGATGATATCCCTGTGCATACTGAGTAAGAGGAATTTTCTTTGCTATATTGCTCTCGGAAAGGCAGGGTTGAACATGCACTATATATAGTATGTACATAGTATAACACAGTCACTCACATTTGGAAAAACGGGTGTGGTCAGCCACGCCCGCAGCTATAAAGTTACAGGTGTGGTCCACCAGTGACTCCCGCAGATATAAAGTTGCAGGTGTGTGTTTTGTTTGTAATTATGAGCGTACCCCTTTAAGAGTGAAGGGGGGGACTGTCAGGTAAACTAGGAAGTATAAGTAGGCTGAGCAGAGACCGTGTGCTTCTGTGTCGAAAAAAAAAAAAAAAAATAAATATCAGTCTGTGGTTCACTGCACTGGATCAGTTTTCATGTGCACTGAGAGTGTGCGACAAGTGGGCAATGGCACATCTTCGACGGAACATCGGTCAAGACTACACCAAATAATCTTTCAATATCTATGTCTTTCTACTCGTAACAAATTTTACGCGTGTAATTATTTGTGCTTGACTGCAGATTTGGGAGTGCAATGGCGTGCGGGCACATACACGCCCGTCAAATCGCAGTGACTGATAACCTAAACCTTAATCACCACCCTCAATTCCAGCTCTGGAAGTTATGTATTAGCTGCAGGACATGCAACATCATGTTTTTTGTCATTCACATGTGTATGTATCTATTTTACATCTACAGTATGATGTTCAACTCCAAAGTCTTGTCATTTTCCAGGTCATTTTCTTTCACAAGGCTGAAATTAATTTAGAAAGAAAACTACCGCACCTGAAATATTTGGTTGTTTACGTTTTTCTTAATTCACTCCTTCTGTCTCTCCAACATCTTCCTATGCCTCTAGTCAGCCTCGCACCCCAGGAGAGCTTCTTGCCCTTTTTCGTTATCCACGTGACCCTTACACAGTGGAGCAGGCTCGTGCTGGCGAGATCTTTGAGCAGACTCTCCTTCTCATCCAGAATCATGTCAACCAGGGTCTCATGGTTGACACCAACGGCACTGGTGAGGCTAATTCGTATATAAATAAACTGTGGCAATTCTGAATCTGTGCTACATTTTTCATATTTGACACATCCATTACTTTTTACTGCTTATCCTGGTTCAGGTCACTGGGAAGCTGGGGTGTATCCCAGCTGACTTAGAACATGACATGAACAAGGAACACATAAGCACACACACCCAAACCTGCATTCAAACTCAAAACACATTAACTCGCAAACATTCTGTGAAAGAGCGGCACTTTTTCCCGGATTACTGCCAAGCAACACAAAAGTGCAAGGTCACACTTCATTTAGGAAAACTAAATATGCTAAGCAAAACAACAGTTCTTTTCAATCCACAAATTTGATTGCATGTGATGTCAAGGCTACCATTAATCTTGGAAAGATGCTTTTTGTTCTTGTTGATTCTTTATGGTCAAGTATTTCTCTTGGTTCGGGATGTGTCATTCACAAAGCTTGGCCAGTCTAATGGTGCCTTATAAAATATTCAGAACATACCACACACATCCCAGTGTCCCCTTGTAGCAAATCTTGCAGTAATTGAATCAAAAACACTAATGCCAATGTGTTTGTCTGTGGATAAGCTTTGAAACTATGCACTGCCTTCTCTTAACCAAGGCAAGGGCAACTACAATAATGACAGACTTGGTATTGACTGGCCAATAAAATTTTACTCCTCAGAGGTCACTATAGAATGTGCATAATCAAAACATTTCAGAGCAGATATTTAATTATTTAAAAATACATTACAATTGTTAATTTTTACCAATTATCAGTCCATTAGGTAAAATTGCAATCTTTAATCTCATCTTTACACATTTTGTTTTATGTTCTTGCAGAGTTTCGCTACAACGACCTGGTGTCCCCGCACTTCCTGGAAGTGATCGCCAACTTGTCCGGCTGCACAGCCCACCGCCGCATCAACAACTGTTCTGACATTTGCTTTCACCAGAAGTACCGCACTCATGATGGCACTTGCAACAACCTGCAGCACTCCATGTGGGGCGCTTCACTTACTCCATTCGAACGACTCCTGAAATCAGTCTATGATAACGGCTTTAATCTACCAAGGGGAGCCACTGAGCAGGCACACAATGGCTACAGGCTGCCTCTGCCGAGGTTGGTGTCCACCACTATGATTGGAACAGAGTCCATCACTCCTGATGAGCACTACACTCATATGCTGATGCAGTGGGGTCAGTTTCTGGATCATGACTTGGACTCAACTGTGGCGGCCCTCAGCCAGTCACGGTTCTCTGATGGACAGCTGTGCACTCAGGTCTGCACTAATGACCCGCCATGCTTCCCCATCCAGTTCCCTCCCAACGATCCACGGCAGCTGAGAAGTGGTGCACGCTGCATGTTCTTTGTCCGTTCCAGCCCTGTGTGTGGTAGTGGGATGACCTCTCTACTCATGAACAGTGTGTTTCCAAGAGAGCAAATTAACCAGCTCACTGCTTACATCGATGCATCAAACGTCTATGGTAGTTCACGACATGAATCTGAGGAGATCCGCGATTTAGCCAGCCAACGCGGTTTGCTACGGCAGGGAATTATCCAACGTACAGGGAAGCCACTGCTGCCCTTTGCGACAGGACCGCCCACTGAGTGTATGAGGGATGAGAATGAGAGTCCGATTCCCTGCTTCTTGGCTGGAGACCACCGTGCCAATGAACAGCTGGGACTGACCGCCATGCACACAGTGTGGTTCAGGGAACACAACCGGGTAGCCACAGAGTTACTCAGGCTGAACCCCCATTGGGATGGGGACACCATCTACCATGAGGCCAGGAAGATAGTGGGGGCCCAGATGCAACACATCACATATAGTCACTGGTTGCCAAAGGTAAAGATTCTTCTCCTATGCTTTTCCATTTTACACCTGTTGCTTGGCTTTTTTAGTTGAAAACAGAAGGCTGGTACCAGTGCTACAGATAATCATCATTCTCTCTGTATTCCAGATTCTAGGCGAGGCAGGCATGAAGATGATGGGGCCGTACACAGGTTATGACCCCAATATTAATGCGGGTATCCTCAATGCTTTCGCCACTGCGGCATTCCGCTTTGGGCACACCCTCATTAACCCGATACTCTACAGGTTAGATGAGGACTTCCAGCCCATCACCCAGGGTCACATCTCCCTGCATCGGGCCTTCTTCTCACCCTTTCGCATCGTGAACGAGGGTGGCATTGACCCACTGCTCCGCGGGCTCTTTGGCGTCGCGGGTAAAATGCGGGTCTCCTCGCAGTTACTCAATACAGAGCTGACTGAGAGGTTATTTTCTATGGTCCACGCTGTGGCCTTGGACTTGGCAGCCATGAACATACAACGAGGAAGAGATCACGGGATTCCGCCATATAATGATTACAGGACTTATTGTAACCTGACATCTGCTCAGACCTTTGAGGATTTGAAGAACGAGATTAAGAATAACAATGTCAGAGAGAAGCTACAGAGGTAATTTCCAAGTTATTCGCAGGTCTCAGTTAATTTTGAATTGAATTTTGAATACACGGTGGATTAAGTCACCCAAAAAATATGTTCTGTGTGGTAGGCTTTATGGCACTCCTCTAAACATCGACTTGTTCCCTGCCTTAATGGCTGAAGACCTGGTTCCTGGCAGTAGATTAGGGCCCACCCTGATGTGTCTGCTGGCTTCTCAGTTCAAACGCCTTCGGGATGGAGACAGGTACTGATAACTCAACTCAACCTTATTCCTCCAGCACTTTGAAAAACAACTGCTGCTGTATTAAAATGGTATAAATAAAAAAAAACACACAAACGCAATTATAAAAATTTGTAAATTTGAGTAATTATGTAGAATGTTTTTTTATTGCAAATAAACCTTGGAAGGAAATAAAAAAACAGTTAGTGCCATTGAAACGCTCCTGCAGTGCCTGAACTATGTCTTCAGAAAAAACTGTCAGTTATGTTGGTTGCCTGCTGTTTCATGCACAGCCTGTTGCTGGTCCCAACGTGTTTGAAGTTATGGTTAGATTCCTCAGAGGAGGGAGAGATTAAGAGCCCTATAGGCTGTTTGCTGGAGGTCCATAGTTTTATTCCCTCCCATTGCATGGTCTACATCTTCAGTAATCATGAGACTGAAGTCCCTCCTGACCAATATGAGGGCCCTGTGATGCTGAAATTTAAATTTTATGAACCCAGCGTGCATAACAGTGCTTGCATTTGTTGCCTGATGTCTGTAAAGATCAGTGTAATGAAAGAGTTCAAATCTCCTGCCCCATTCTTTTCTCTTCCTTTGTTCACTTCACTTTAGCACTAGCTCTTAATCCTTTCCATTTTCACTCCAGGATTTATTCATTCTTCATCAAGGGGACGCTGGCTGACTGCTTGTCAGCTGCATGGCAGTAGCTCCTCGTGTTTGTAGGTTATCCTAGTTGATATTCTCAAACATCTTTGATTAAAATACTAATTGAGGTGTTTTGAATATAGACGGAATCTAAGAAATAAAAGGGATGCCAAACCTGCTGCAATAGGCGGCTGACCCTCATGGCATGGAGGGCCTCAAATTTGATAACAGGCAAGAAATCACCATTTCTTGACTTATTTATTTAAAAAAAATATTTTCACAGCATAAAAAAAAGTACGGTATCAAATTAAGCAGACTAATCTTGCCTAGAGGAGTGTGTCAATCAGTTCCTCACTATTGATCATAATTTTAATGATCAATCAATTACAGTGCCTTTGCCTACAAGCTACCATAGCATGCTATTGTGTCAAACCTAGGTTGAAGTCTGGCTCAATATGGATCAGCTATGAGACATTTACCACGTAAACATTGGAAATTAAAAATGCCAAGCGGACTGAACCGTACTGCTTGGTAGAGACAGGATGAAATAGTTCTGTTTGGTAGAAACAGCCCTTAAGCCCTTATTACTTCTGAATCTGGCAAATCTTTGTAACATGCAGGTTCTGGTATGAAAACCCTGGGGTGTTTACACCTGCCCAGCTAACTCAGCTGAAGCAGGCCTCTCTATCTCGGGTGCTGTGTGACAACGGAGATAACATCACACGTGTGCAGCGTGATGTCTTCAGGGTGGCAGAGGTTCCGCATGGCTACAGCAACTGTGACAACATTGCACAGATCGATCTGCGCATGTGGCAAGACTGCTGTGAAGGTAAGATGGTATGGACCGCCTCTATCCACATGGGATAGGGATTGCAAATAGCAAAAATCTGCTGATAATTGAGGCCCATTATAATTGCACTGGGAAATTTGTTCACGTTTTTGATTAAGCGGGGATCAAACCCAATGAGCATTGACACCCCCTAAAAAGTAATTTGAATACAATTTGGGGGGGGATTGCAAATAGGGCGCCGTACTTCTCATATGCAGGTGTCCATTGTAGTGTGTCTTAACTTACTTGTTGGAGTTTGGGGGGTTTTGTTTTTCTGCATTTTGTTGCAAACCAAAATATGACTAACAAGCGAGCTTCAGATATGCCACCACTAAAGTGAATTGGGAGACCATCTCCAGGTCCTGAAATGCTTACGAATGTACTCAGGCTCAACTGAACTTTATCAAAGCAGTTCATTTCATTATTTTTTTTTCATGTTTTATTAATGTTTTGTATTTTACATTTTTAAAACTTTTTTTAGGGTAGCTAGAACATACCAAAGGCATTAGTCAATTTCAATGCGGAAACTTGATTTAATAAAGGAGTATATTGATTTACAAGCTTGGTCATGGAACAAAATTAACTCATGAGCTGTAATTTATTAAGCCAGATGCTTTTCAAAACAAAACGAAAAAAACATAATTTCATTTGTTGAGTCTCACCTAGAAAACAATGTATCTGTACGGTAGTGTCCTTTTCCTAAAATGTATTTTGGCATCAGCACATGACAGGAAGTCTTGTTTTTCCTGATAGTCTTGTGCAAAATGTTGTTTGGTACATGAAAGGGCTGTACTGTACAAATAATGGAACTCCCTTCCTCAGGTTTATTATCATGCCTCTATTGATGGTCTTCATCACTGGTCACCGTGAATTGAGTGTGCACAGCATGCATGGCACCATGATGTTTGTGTTACATACTGCAGACAAAGTGATGTGGTGATTGTAATAGTCGTGGTTTCCTGTGTTGTATGCACTATATATTTTACATATACTGTAGATCTTATTGTAGTTGCATATTACCAGATTCCCAGAGACAAACAGTGGAGGGAATAATAAATTAACACAACACACAACAGGATATTAGCCCGCCCATATATTGGCCTGATTAGCTATCGGACCAGAGTTCCCGGATCAAGCTCGAAATATTTATTCTGCACCAATAATACATCTGGTAGTGTGACAGAATCCAAACTAAAGATTTAGCTCTGTCATCGATAAAAATCGAGCATGTCTTAATTTTTTGGTGGGAAAGATATCTTCCATACAGCGTGACCAATCAATGACTACTCTTGCACACCTTGACCAATAGCATTCTAATTGGTGCGTCACCTTCCCTGCTTGGCATTATCAAAATACTTATGGGCCGTTGTCAGCACTTATTCAAGTGGGCGAACCAGTATTAAGAGCGTGATTGGGCAGGACCCCAACATGTTTACGTACAAATGTTAGTGCTAGCGGCACTAGTTTGCTAGAGTACTTAACATCATATTGTCTGCTAGCGAGCTGTATTGTAATTAAAAATATGTGAACATTCCTAAAGCGCTTATTGAATTGACAGCCCAGTCCCGAACACTGGTGACAACACGTTTTTCCTATTTTTGTTCTTTCCGCGCCAATAAAATACATTAGCGCGGTCCATTGTTATCATCACCATTGTAATGGGTGTATCTGCTGATCATCAACCATGCCGATAATCTGTCTGTCCCTACTTGTGACCTTAATGAGGATGTGGTATAGAAAATATGAAAGATCCAAGTCATTTCATAACTTTTGTACTGTCTGAATTTTTGACTGCTATTCTTTAAAGTGCTACTGACACGTAAAGCGGGATTTTTAGTATGTTTTTAATTTTAAACAAAGGCCGCCGGAATGGACCCATCCCTTTTTTCAAAACACGTCATGATGTTGTCATATAGACATTTTTGCATCTCCGCAATGAAAATCCTGTCGAGGCATTTGTGTTGGTAGAGAACCAGGGAGTGACGTTTTTTACAGTAGCGGGGTCGAGTGTTTATATTGGTTTACACTTATAGTACCACCGAAAAATTACTTGTTTTTATCATCGTGTTAGCCAAAATGCCTGCTCGTATTGCTGGATTTTCCTCAAACACTCAGGAGGATGAATTCCCTCTTCATACTTTTCCAAAACACCCGGTTCGTTGTGAAAAATGGATTGCACAGTTGCAAAGGATGAGAGCTTTGAGGTTTCTAAATGACAGGTAGGTGTGTATAGAGCTATTAAAAAAAAAAATAGTTGTGGGGGACTAATTCGTCTCAGTTTATAGCATACGTTACGTGTGAATTTGGAATAAATCTCCTTGCTCAAACCGGCAACATATAACAAAGCACTTGTATTGCGTTTAAGACAATTTAATCAAACACACACAATACAATACAAAACAATAAAAGGGAAGTACAAAGACAGTTTAGTAGTGTGTAACACGAGCTAACTAGCCAAACGACGTATAGTCAACAAACTCAAACAACTTCTTTAAAGGCAGGAATCTTGAAAAGCTCCGTCCACGTAACAAAAGCTCCGCGTCACAATAACGTCATAAAGTACGTAAATCAAGGGTGCTAAATGTGTCAATGTGTGCGGCCGTGGCGTTGTTGTCGTTCGCCTCAGTGGCGACATTGTTGTCCTTTGCCGGCGGCCACTGCGTTATCCCTGATGCGGAGGTGGATCAGGCGGGGAGGTGGTTTGGCCGCGTATGGAGAGGAGAAAGGACCTCCCCCCCCCCTCACCGGCCACCGGTGTCTGGGCACCCCTGAAGTAGTTACTTTGCCCGCCATGGGTCCTCCTGAGTATGCTACATACACAATTATAGGCCTGTCGTTTTGAATATTTCATCTGGTTCCTCGTCCGTCTGTCGGGGAGTGTGTTGTTAGTTAGAAGTGATCCGCATATCATCTAAATGTGGCCCGAAACGATGGGATAATATTACCCAGGTCACTTCAATGGATTGTGAGATGTTCTCTTCTTCGAAAAGAGCTTCCGTGTCAGAAGGGGCATCAGAAAAATCTGAAAATCTCCCATTTGTCTCCCATGGCAGGTGGCACAGTGTCTTCTCAATGGCGACTGTCTTAGTGTGACATCTGTAAATGACGTTGCAGGCAATATGACTGCCACTGGGATGCTGAGTGAGACTTCCGCAACTTGCGCATGAATGACACGCTCTCTGCTCATTTTTTTTTTTCGTATAGACATTGAAGTGAATAATGTTATATGTAGTTTTCAGTGGTACTTTAAATAATGATCGGACATAAAATATTGGGGAGAATTTCTTCATTCGTTAGCACAAATCTACAAATTCAGCAATTGATCAAAGTATTGCTCTCACAATAGTTGCAGAAAGTCTCAGTTTGACCTTCTCTGCGTGATCGCAAGGTTTTAAAATGCAGATTTATGATCTTGAAAAAGGCGTCACTTGGACTACTGGTTAGAGAGTCTGCCTAGCAATTCTGAGGATGAGGGTTAAAGTCCCTGCCCCGCCTTTGTGGAGTTTGCATGTTTTCCCTGTACCTTTGTGGGTGTTCTCTGGGCACACCAGTTTCCTCCCACTTCCCAAAAACATGAATGGTAGGTTAATTAGGGACTCTAAATTGCCCGTAGAAATGAATGTGAGTGCGAATGATTGTTTATATGTGCCCTCCGATTGGCTGGCATTCCGCATCCTGACCAAAGATAGCTGGAATTGGCTCCAGCACTCCCGCATCCTTTATGAGGATCAGCGGCTTAGAAAATGGATGGATTTGTAAAATGAATGGAGGGATGGAAGGATGAGCTTGCTGGATGACCTTTGTTTGTTGGACTTGTAGTCATACCAGCTGTATAAAGGCTTACTTAACAAAATAACATTGAAGCCATGCTGTTATGCACACAAGGTGAACCACATTGTTTTGTTGTTTTTGACACTGCCAGACTGCAGGACCAAAGGTCAGTTCAATGCGCTGTCCTACCACTTTAGAGGGCGCAGGTCAGCTGATCACAGTTACCAAGACACCAGACCTGCCGACAGCATAAAAAAAAACAGGTGACACGCCGTTGAAAATCATTTGTAGCAAAAATGGGGCATTTAATATCCATTCAGTTTCCATGTGCATACAGTGGTGTTTGAGTTTTGCTGTTGATTTTCTTTGTCTTTTGCAGTCTCATGCAAGAAGCCAGAAAAAGCTTTGTGAATGTTACTCTGACCTCCAAAAAAAGCACTGATCCCCCAGTTAGCGAATTCCAGGACTTTGTCTCTGACATGCAAAAGACAATCACAAGTTTACGCAAACAGGTAAATTCCTAAATCCATACATAATTTGCCATTATACACTTTCAGTGCAGTATACTGGTCACAGTAGGAGTTGTATGGCATATGATCATTGCATCTTTGTACTTTGCATACATTTATGATGACATTATGATGAAGTTGTATGTGGCTGCATTTATAACCTTTTCTTTCATTTTTTTTAATTCATGAACTTTTACTTCCATGCATTTTGAGCATTTGTGTCCCTGAAATATGAAGTCTGCTCTGTACCTGTCAGAACACAATCACTTGACATAACGGCGCATAAAATCACACTCAGAAAGGAAGAAAATCTAACCTTTGGGAAGAGTCAATCAAAAAAAAACAACACAAATGTCAGCATTAGAATATCCATGTTTATATAGACGTAGATGTAGAAACAACAGCCTTTCAGTCCGCCGTTTGTCTTTTCATATTTTCAGATTAAAAGACTCGAAGCCCGTCTGAGCAAGACTGACTGCACTGACAGTAACGGGCGTGAACGGACAAATGGAGACCGATGGAAACACGACCTGTGCACACAGTGTGAATGCAAAGTAGGTTCAACATGTGCTCAGGAAACAACCAGATAATGACATGGACATTTAGCCCTACATGTATGTGCACGTAAAAAGTGTTATACTTCAATTCATAAGGAAAGGGAAGTTTATTAAAGTTGGTGAATGGGGCAATCGATCTTTACCAAAAGCCCCTCGAAATGCATACATGCAAATCAGACTCCTTTTGGTGAAATTTGATGCTTTGAACTCAAAATAGAGAATTATAGGAATCGTATGGATCCAATGAGTTGTTCCTGGAGGTGGTAGAGGTTGCCATTGCTGACGTTATAGCCCATTTCATACTCCTTGAACACTGGTGGCTTGATCTATTTTACATATCCACCATCTACACACAAATGTCATTTCTGAATATTTGTGATGTCACTTCAGTTTCGCCGGTGTGAGACTCCCTCCTCGACAAGAGGAACTTTTGCTCGTGAGAATGTGGAATGTCTCTCTCTCACGATCTCCAACCCATTCCGGCCACATCTCCACAAATTGTCTTTTTTATTTCCTTAGGGCGGTCCGAAACATAAAAAAACGCAGCAAACATGATAAATGAAGGAAACCATGAGTCAATAAACAACACGACCATAAGCAAACGCTAGTCAATATAAGCATGGCAAAAGAGTATTAAAAGCAAAACGAGAGAGCAAATATGAGATAACTTTATGTACAATTAATCCATTTAATCCAACACCCTGTACAAGGACATAACACCGTCAACACAATTGCTAAACTCGACAACTCGTACCATATTGTTGCACGCTTTTGAATTTTTTTCAAACCATCCTTTGCTTGCCGAAAAGAAAAGCTGGGTGGGGCTTCAATGATCCCCATCTAATCAGCTCCAAAGAGGCGATCTAACTTTCTTTTTTTTACACAAAAAACAAGCCGCAATAGGTGAAGCGCGAAATAGAGAGGGATTGCTGTACCAGCCATTCTTGGAAAAGAACTGCAGCACATTTTCAAAACTGCCCACGTGTGTCGCGTTGGAATATAAAAGAAGACTAGCATGAGAGAGCCGGAGTCATGTCAGCACGGTCTCTGCGCGTGCCAGTATAAAGAAGCCGACACACATTTATTGTTGCTCATTCCCTCTCTTTGTGGCAATCTGCTTCTTTCCTAACAATAGTGCCATGTTTTATTATTCTTTATTATTATTTCATTATTCAATGAAAAAAATGATACAGTATAGTGGGCCATTATTTTCTTTGTATGCAGAGCTTCAAACCCCATACAGATTTTCTATTGGAGCACATCTGTAGACATGCGATGCTCAATTGCTTGTTGTATGGCAATGAGTCGACAACTGCAGTTTTCATTCAGTCACATTTGCACGCACCACTTGTTTGTAGCAGGCCTAAAGGTAAACTCTCACAAAATTTGTTCAAGTGTCTGAAGCAATTGCCCGCATGTTCTGTTGAAGTTTTTACTTCCTTCCTTTTACTTCCTTTTACCTACTTTTTACCTCAAATCTTAGGTATTGAATGTATTTTCCTTCTCGTGAAAACAGACAGTTTTTACTTTTTTCTAAATTGAGTGAAATCAAGATCTAATTTTAGGAGTGTTAGAAAATAAATCAAAACTAGTTTCATTGCTAGATTTTTCTTCACTTATTTTAGAGACAAATGTGTTTCAAGTGGCAAAAATCTGCCAGTGGAACGAGAATGAATTGTCTTATTATTCTTAATATAAGAGATTGTTAAAACGCTTTTGTCTGACTGGAAATTTAGAATGAAGTCAAAACGGTCTTAAAATAAGTACATTAAGATGTTTTCAGTGGCTATACAATCAAATCACAAGGTAAGATTTGCGTTTTTCTAGTGTAGTACTGATGGATCTGTACTTGTTTTGATGGTCGCCCTATTATTCTGCTTTCGGCTGGAGTTCCTAATTGTAACAACAGGGAACTTTTCAATCCGCTCTAATCTAATAAAGTAACTAACTCGTTTGCCCCTTCTTTGTTCCCCCAGGACGCCAGAGTCACCTGCTTTGTGGAGTCTTGCCCGCCAGCCCAGTGCAGAGAGCCTGTCAAGCTAAAAGGCGGCTGCTGCCCCTTGTGCTTGGATGTCGCCAAGTTGCAAAAAGCAGACAGCAGCCATGAATAATCCTCAGGACCTCCTGCCAATCACACACTCTTTTCTGAAACACTCAGAGTTCCACCGAGAGGAGGAGACTCTTGAAGGCGTCTGTGACCACCAGTTGCCTTGTACACCCTTTTGTTCTTTTGTATTCTTTTTTTTGTTTTTTTTGGATCAGGGGAGAGGGTCATGATTTGTTATTTTTGGATCGTTGCCTCCTCTGGCACTAAATGGATTCATCTCTCCTCCCTGAGGCCTCCCCAGTGCAACAATTTAGTCTCTGTGTTTGCCCCATCTTGGTGTCAAATCACAGGGCAAGTTGCCATCAGCCTGCGGGAAAGGGAAGTAGATTGAGAGGAGCCCGGCCAGTGTTTTCTCAGGTTAGAGATGCTGAAAACTGGTGCTATTTTACCCCATATGAATGAATTAATCACTAAATACCTGTACCTTCAAAGTATTGTCATTTGTATGCAAAGCAACCTATATCCACTTATCTGCCTTTTTTTAATGCTGAATCACAAATGAGATCATTTTATACAACGTAAGAGGTTTTATAAATAGTTAGATCATCTTTTAACCTAAGGTGCTTTCATGTCATGTTATAACATTTTTTTTTCTTTAATTCAAATGAACATAATGTGAAGCCCTATGAATATTTTGATGTAAAAAAAAAAAAAATGTCTACTGATTTGTGCTCCTAAATGTCTGTGCCGGCCTTTTCTGAGTACTGTCATGTTGTGACATCATGTCTGTCCCAGTGTTGTGCTCAGTCTGCGAAATGAAATTGTTAGTGAGGAACATCTAGAAGGTATCTATGAAACCTAGTTCTAGGTGAGGTTTTCTTAGTTGTACTATATCTGCCAATACAAAATTTATCATCTTATAGTACACACACATTCACACCCAATTGAAGGACTGCAATAATTACTGTTGACTTTTTTTTTTGCCTTCAATGGACCTGCAGCACTGGATTGGATACATTCTATTGTCAAACATCCACATATATATATTTTTTTTTTTTGTTTGTTTTTTCAAAAATTGACATGAAATATTTGATCTTGGCTTCATTTCACGAGTGTCTTCACCCTTTTGAGGGTCCTATTTAGTACTGAGGCATTTAGAAAGATTTGCCGTGCTTGTTTCATTGCCAAATGTTTAGCATGGCGTTACGTCATGTAGCACGCTGCAGAGCACGTTTCTTTAACCCTCCGACCCTCATTCCGCTCTAATGGAAGCCATATGAGAGGTGGGAAGTAATGTCGGGGAAGGCTGCTGAACATTTGGATACAGACAATCAAAGCACATTTCACGTGTAGCGTTTTTGCATGCAACCCGACACTGCTCGGACACATCATGTACATAAACAACTGAGATTCAATGCAATGGCTCATTTGTGTAACACAAGTCATGTTTTTTTGTCTTCCTGTATTGTGTTGAAGCAGCCGCAGTGTTCCCCTCCATTGTTTTCATTATGCGGTAACGTCCTGAGCAAGCATCTGTCACTAAACCAAAATAATACTGTCTGGAATGTTCCATTCAAGACAGGTTTTTACATTAAACTGTGTGTTTACAGCTCTCCTAGTCTGCACCAGAAAGTACTCCATTATGTAGTCTAAAATGGCTCCACTGTTTGTCCGTTTTACTGAATGTAGTGTTCTCATGAATATTCCTGGACAATAATCTTGAATGTGTCCTTAGCTCATTAACAGCCAAATGCAATTTGGCCCCATTTCCAAGGTTATGTGCTGTAGCGCTGTGAGGTCTCTGTTACCTTGGGAAATGTGTTTCAGTAGTCGTCTTTACGAGAACTTGCCCTTTCCCCCTCTTAACTCATTCAACGGAATGCACTGCTCTGCAAGACTGAACATGCCTTACCAACACTGTCCCTTTACAGGTGGTCAATGTGGCTATACTCGTTTCTATCATGACATTTGTATTGTATGTTTGCCAAAGAATCGTTTGCACTGTATTGTATGCCTCAATAGTAATAATAATAATTAAAAAAAATAAGTTTGTTTTACATACATACACAATTGTTGTTGGTTCTTCTGAGCACCTACAAGTCTAGGGAAGTTGCTCTACAATGCTGAAGGTTGCATGTCCCAGATCCTAACACTGCGCCATAATTAATTAGTTGATTCTGATTGATGAATTGTATTCAGAATTAAAATCTGGAAAAAGTAGATCACAGGTTAATCCAATGTCTGTGTGTTTCCTGCAGATGGTCTTCATATGGTCTTCACACGCGTGTATGCCACGAGTCTCAAACTCGGGGTCCGGGGGCCAGATCCGGCCCGCCTCATGATTCTATGTGGCCCACAAAGTTAAATCAGCTGTCAACATCCATGATTGTTGTGAGAATCTGTGCCAAATTGTCATATATAGATATTGTTCCCATTTTTGTGTTAGCAAACATGAATAATGGTTGAAACATTACCCTTGATTTCTGATTCCAAAACTAGTTCGTAATTTTTGCGAGTAAATATGAAGAGGCGATTAAGGATTTCTGTGGTTTCACAGTCATAACGGCCCTCAGATTGTAACTACAATGTGACCCTTGCCAAAAATGAGTTTGACACCCCTGATGTATGCCCTCCCTACAGCTTCTGGGTATCTGATGAAGTAAGACCTCGATCTGGCATCAGTTTGTAAGGATGCAACACTGACAAGGAATTTGCCTGAAAAGCTCAGGGTGAGGAAACCAGTCTATGGCGTCACCCCATTTGTGTCTATGTAGGTTGTCACTCATCCATTTCATGGTAATCCACAAAGGTTCAATCAAGACAACTGGACTGTTCAGACATTTAATCCAAAAGGCTTTTTCAGTTTTCAAATTTTAGGTGTGGAGTTTCTCTATTTATGCGTCGGTGGTTTTGTTTCCTAGAAGTGATCAATACTAACATTTAGTTGTTGCCTGTGATTAGTGAAACGACCGTCCTGCATCCCAATCAATTGTTCACTCATCTTGTGGGAAAGCAGCCCGTGAGGTCCCATTTCATGTCAGGAATTTGTTATAGGTAGACGATAGGTGATAACTCAAACTTCTGTTTCAAGACAGTTTATCTAGTTTAACTGCGATCTTTTGTTTTTGGCTTGTGTGATCAAACAATCCAACTTGTGGCATTTGTTTGAGTGCATGTTTTCATGATTGGAAGTTGGATTTTCTCCTGCACAAGAGGGCGTGTTTTCATTGTGAATTTTATTTGATTTGACCTCCTCAGAAAAGAGTACCACCAGATCATAGGCGACTTTTTCATTTGGTTGCAGTAGTGATACGAGTGCAAACGTTGGTGTAGAGCCCTGGAGGTGTCTTGTTTTACACCCTTTTCAAACCAGCTGTTCTGCCCTTCCAGAATATAGATGATGATGTCCTCAAAGGAAAGACATCCTATCCAAAGTGGACTTTTGTCAAATCCGCCAAGAAAAAGAAAAAAAAAAGGGCCACTACACCCAAGCCTGAAGACAGGAACAGGAGACGGAATCACGTGTAGTCACATGGCAGGCTTGTCAGGAAAAACTCAGAAGGATTTTCTCCAAACATAACATCCACATTCACATAATACGTACTTACTAAAGGCCTCAGAAAAAAAGTTTCACCCCAAGGACAAAATCCCGAGAAGCAAACACTGCAACGTTCTTTACATGATGCAGTGACCATCATATTGGAAAGAATAAGCCACTGCACAGACGCATGGCACAGCATCGATGGGAGGTTTGTTCAGGTCCAGAATCAGCAGTTTATTCAGATCTCGAGAAAAAGGGACATTCCTTTGAGGATGACAGCATCCAAATTCTTGATATGCAGAATTGCTGCTTTGGAAGATTAAAAAAAATAAATACTGCAAAGGCCACAAATGCATGGGAATGGATAACCACTAGGCCACAACCACGCTGCCCAAAGGAAATTTAATGAAACTATGTTCATCTTTTTGTTTCGGTGCACCAAAGTTCTCTTTTACATAAGAGGAGAAAGTATGACTGCATCATGCAAAGTAATGCACCTTGGGGTTTCAACGGCTTGTATCGTCGCAATTTCTCAGAAACTCTCCAACCACGCTCAGGCCCAGCTGCATATGTTGCTCATTTTCTGGTATCTGTTTCTGTTCCAAACCTTCAACCTGACACTAACATACCGCCCCATTTACTTTGACTTGATAGAGATCCTGGAGTGAAAACAAGCCGGAAATTAGGTTTCCAGTCACAGACAAAATCCTCCAACTCTTTACCAAGCAGGAAAAGACATTATCACCCCCACAATAAGGGACCTCCCTTACTCAGTGGGATCAAAACATGGTGTGCTGTACAGATTGTAAAAGTCCATCCATCACAGTTGCAGGTGATGTTTAACATCAAATCTCAAGACAGTCCGACTACTGGAGCAAAAAAAAAAAAATGTGCAACAACTGTAAATGTTCCTCTAGAGCCGAATCCTTCCCACTCGTCACATTTGGGAATTTCATTTCACCAATTGGGATTTCTTTTGCTATGACCTTGCGGAATGTATTTTGCCTTGCAGGTGGAAAGTCATACTCGTTTCCAGAGCGAAGAGGATGAAAGAGAGAGGAAAGTGGTGTCCCGCAGAGGCAAAATGGCTCTTATATCCCAGGAGTGCAGCGGAGTGTGGGAGAGAAATGTAATGAAGGAAGCGTTCCAGCATGACAAACAAGCCCACACACTAAAACTCGTACAGTATTTACACAATCACAGATGCAAAAGGACGCAGTCTGTCGACTTACCACCGCTATTTGGACTATCTAGTATATTAAACTATTTTGTTTTGGAGTTTTCTAGTTTGGGACGGGTGGGGGGGCTTGTTAAGTCACGTCAATTTGCTCTCCCCTTTTGATGTCAGACAAGCTGTGCTTCTCATCTGTGAAATTAAGCACAGTGTACAGTACAGTCCTTTCTTGTTCCTTTTGCATATTTGCACATAGTAAGCAAAGTGAAACTAATGGGGAAAATTAAAGCATCTAGTGGGACACAAATAGTAGGATACCAACAATCAGGTCTACTTGCATCGTTCAAGCCCGGGAAAGGTTAGCAGATGTCTCCAAAAGATTATCTTAATGAATTACCATGTGGTGTGGGGTGTGTTGAGAGCCTTTCTGCTCAGAAGACAATCGTAAATGTTTTATTGGCAGTATTTACGATCGCAAATTCGGAAATGGACTTTGGGATTGTGACGTGTAAAGGATAGATAGCCAATCAGGAAGCAAGCTGAAGCTTGCGCTGTTGCCGAACAGAAATAAAAAGCAACCAGTTGTGTTGATTGGTTGTGTAACATGTCCATCAAGTCATTTTTCACATGAAAAAAATGAAATGAATTTCAACTACATTGTAAGTGCCAACCAAGCTAACGGTTAGCTTAACCTCTATTGGAGTTCTTAATTTTTAATAATTATTTTTGTTATTTAGGATTTAGCACATGTGCCTCACAGTTCTGAGGTCCAGGGCTCGAACCCGGCTCCACCTGTGTGGAGTTTGCATGTTCTCCCCGTGGCTGCTTCATCAGTTTGAACATTAAATATCTTTACTTTGCAATATAGTCAGTTGAATATAGTTTGAAAATTATTAGCAAATCATTGTATTCTCTTTATGTATAGACATCACACAGCATCCCAACTTCAATGTAATTAGGGTTTGTACTGTATATTAGATACGGTAATTGACATGGAGCCAGTGGGGTTGTTCTGGAGAATCTGGAGTCCTTGTAGTGACTTTTGGGACTGGCCAAACAGGATCCAAGTGGGAAATGTTGAGTCTTTGAACAAGGACAGCAGCAGTTTGGACCGAGAGAGATGGATGGAGCGTTTGGTGTTTTGCAAGTGAAAGTATGCAGATGGGGGGTGGGGGGGTTGTTGTTTACAAACAGTATATGTGTTTGGAAGGAGAGTACTCTGTCAAGGATGACACCGAGACTATACTAAGATTACTGGAACCAAAACTATGACTACTACAATTGCTACTTACTTTTACTTATCTACTTCCTACTAATACTTTTTCGTCTTTGGGTTTTCCATCAGTCTGGATGCCCAGCAGCACCATGCTGCCTCTCACATGTCTGTCTTCGTATAATGACAGCTATTTGGTCTGGGGAACGAGACGTGGTTGTAGGTGGAGATATTGTGTGTAACCTGTGGTCTGCTCTTTTGGTCATCTCAAATACACAACGCGGTTGGTGAGCAGTAGCCCATCAACAGATATGTGCCGATTTTTTTTTTTTTTTTTTTTTTTTTTTTTTTTTTCACTTCAGCATATGTGGGCTTTCTCACATAAAAAAAAAAGTAATGATCGCAATGCGCCATCCTTAATTTACTTATTTGATGTAATTTTAGCTTTGTTGTAAGCACAACCTTTTGTTTCAGTAACTGGAATTGTCATACTGGCTGAAAAAAGACCTGGATGGAGGACTACACCAGGGGAAAAAAAGAAAACATTTTAAACCGTTGACCAACACGATGAAAAGACATCTGTTAATTGGTGGGTAATGATTACTAGCATAATGACTTCAGATTCGTTGTAAAATCACTTAAATATTTTTTTAAAAGTCAGCTCAAAACTATTTCCAGAGGTTTTTTTTTTTTTTTTTCATGCCTGTCCATAGACTCAAAGCCAAACAGTTTAGGAGTTCAAAGCAAACACTTGTTTGTTCAGATTAAACTTTTTGTCCATCATTCCAAAAGCTACTATAATTTTGGCACAAACACAAGAGTGTTCATCACCAGAGCAAATACCTACCAAGGGTGAAGTATGCTATAGTGGCACAACAATGCTTTATGAGGGGCGAGTATTCAGCTGTAATCAGGGCCTTAGTCAAAGTGGGGGAAATTGTGAACAGCTCCAGGAGGCCGACTTGAACAGTTGATTTTTCATTTGGTGTAAACTTCAAACTGTGTCAACTGTTTCCTTCAATGTGAATTTGACTGATTGTTTTTTTTTTTTTTTTTTTACACAGCAACATCGTAGTCATAAAAGGATGTGAGCACTTGTTCATCCACATGCCGTTAGGTGTTTATTGCTCTTTCCTCACTACAAAAGAGTTGTAAAAAAAAAAAAACAATTGAGTTGCACAGGTTACAAGTAATGGTGGAAAAAGTTTCTATGTGCTCAGCGGGGTGTACCCCACCTCTCACCCAGATAGGATAGAGATAGGCTATGGGATAGGCTCCAGAACACACGCAACCCTCGTGAGGATAAGCGGTACAGAAAAGTGATGGGTGGTAAACTGATGTAGTGTGAAGGTGGGAGATTGAGTGAGTGGCAGACGGGGGATGACTGGCCAGTGCGTGACCTACCTACCGGTTGCTTTGCTTGCATTCCTTGGCGGAGAGCAGCGGGGTACAGTCTGACCCAGCACGATAATCCTCTAGCTGCCAGGAACCCTTATCAGCTCTGCTTTGGATGTAAAATGAGCCAACTAATGGGTGGGGGCAAGGAATGTATGTTGCCATGCACAAGCACAAGCGTTTTGACATGGAAAAAGGGTTACGTCTCTACAAAGCAGCCACTTTAGTTCTCTAAAAGGCGAAAAGATTAGAGGATGCTTTGAATATATGCCTAAATCGAAACATGTGTTTGTTGGTTTGTTCCATTCTTTTACAGTGGGACACTAACCTATTAGCCTTTATTTTTTTGTTTTTTTTCCCTGTGAAGATGGCAAAAATTGGGGATGTGGTTAAATAAATCAAGTGGTGGGTTTGTGACCACGTCATTCCTTCGCAGTGAGGAGCGTGTCTCAGAGACTCCAAAAGCAGCTCAAAAATATTTCAGGGAAAAGTACTCCCTAGAGGTGTCACAAAAATCGATGAATATAGCGCTGATGTCGATAAGTTGGCAATAACTGGTGTCAGTTCACATCCCGTTTGCTTGAGAGAAAGCTACTGAGGCCAAAAGAAGGTTTTTTATTGATTTATTTTAAATATCCAATGTGCTGTCATTCTTCCTTTTTGTGTTTTTGGGAGAAGAAAGTCAGAGGCTTTTTAGTAAGAAAACTAGGAGGTGTTCTAAATTGGGGGGTGGGTGGATCTTCGAAATGTCCTTTACTTTAGCAGAGGATTATTTTCTGATTGTGAAATTGGTTTGGAACATGTTATAAGCCTTTTCTTGCTATTTAGAAGCGCAAAAATGGATAAAATCCCAGCATATCCTGTCAACCAGGGGTTGTTTTTACATATTCCACATTCAGTTGCTTTTTCCAATGTTTTTCTTTTTGAGCTTCAGTAGGCTACATACCAGAAAAAGTAGTCAGCAACTCCCTCTTGAAGCCGGATATTTTTTGTTTGTTTTGTTTTTTTTGGAGTTCCCCTCGTCATTCCAATTTCTCTTCCAACTTCAGTATTATAAATTGTGCAGGGAAAATGAATTATTTTTGACTAAACTTTGCAAAGGTTAACCTCCCATTTGTTGTGGTGTGAGTTGCTTGGCAGATTTGGCTCAGTCATAACTGCCACATGGGCACGTTAAAAAAAATATGAAAGCTTTCTGTAGGCCAAACAAAAGGAGGAAATCAGACAGACGCACACTAGTCCTATTAGGATTAAGAGGCAAATTTATACTTTGTAGGTACCTACAATTCATATATTTATATGAATACTCTGTTACACAAGTGTCAAACTCAAGGTGTGGGGACCAGATCTGGCCCGCCGCATGTTTTATGTGGCCCGTGAAGGCAAATCAGTATCAACGACCATGATTGTTGTTAAAAGCTGCACCAAAATTAGAAATTATCATGTTGAAATATTGCAAGCATTTTTGTGTGTCCAAACTTCAACAATAGTTAAAAAAGCCAATACCTTTGATTTCTGATTCCAAAACTAGTTCATAAATTTCCTAAGGATAATGAGGTAAAAGATTTTCATGGTTTCACAGTCATAGCAGCCCTCCGTAACAACGATGTGGCCTGCGACAAAAATTACTAGTTAGACACCGCTACTCTATTAGATCTAAACTATGGATTAAAATTCAGGGGGAAAAAAGCACCTGCATTCTTAATAAGAACCTATTTAAGTATGCCAGTGCAAAAAAAATTATAAAACATCTGCTCAGAAACACTTGGCAACATGTTTAAGCGGTGGTCTTCCCATATACGCAATGAAGTGCAGTGAGTGTGCTTCTCTAGGGTTTTTGTGGTTGTGAGTGGACGGTTTCCCGTGGCTGAAATAACACATTAAACGCTTGTCACACAGGACGCTTAAAGCCCACAAAGAATCCATCTCCCCTGGAGATAGCGCTAAATATTTTGTTTCAACTATGTAAACCACCTTCCTCTCAAAGTACCTCAGCAGGCTCTGTAAGATTATTTTTTTTCATGCCAGCCAAGCTTCACATGTGCCCCGAAACAAGAATGAAAAATTGGGGTTACCCTAACCTTAATCTGTGAAACCTCTCGCTGGGGAAACCCATGGTTCAGATGGAATTAAAAACTACTACGACTATTTAATAAAGCTCAGCGTTACACAAAATTATGTCAGGCTCTACAAACGTCCACATCCCCCACAGATGTGACTTTACCGCTGTCATGTCAAACCCAAAAGGTAAGCAGAGATGCTTTGAGTTTTGTGTTATAGTGTTACTCAAGTCAAAATGATTTTATTATCTTGATGGGTGCTCACTTTTTTTCCCCCCACAAGTAGTGGAAGGCATTTTAGTTAAAATGTGGAGCATCTGCCCAAGGGTGGCAGAAAATCCACAGTCGCCACTGGACCAGCAAGAATTGGTGTGGGGAGAGGTATATAGTCGCTCTCTTGCGTGAGACGAAAAAAATCATTTAATCTATTCATACATCTCCTGATGCTGTAAGTGGAAAGAACTTCCAAATGAGCTCTTTCAACATTTTAAGACACACCCACAGTCCTTGAGTTCATTCTTTGTGAAATACTTTGCAGTTAATGTAAACACACAACCACACTTTTCTCCATGCTTGCATTCTCATGTAGATATTGGTGTCAATCGAGATTTTTTTTTCAATCAGATTAATCACATCACAATCATTGATTCATTTTAAATCCTCCAAGTACCACCGAATAGAATACTTTACTCTCCAACTGTCAGCTTAAAGGTCTACTGACACATAAAGCATGATTTTTAGGATGTTTTTAATGGAAAAAAAGGCAGCCGGAATGGACCCATCCGTTTTTTTCACCAAACATTATGTATTGGTATGGATTTTTGTATCTGCCGCCATGAAAATTCTCTCGAGGCATTTGTTTTGGAGAAGAAGCAGGAAGTAACATTTTTTCCAGAAGCCCACAATGACGGGTTTGTGTTTATACCAGTTTTACCGTCGAGAAAGTAGCAGTTTTTTCCTGCGTTAGCCAAAATGCTGTCTCGTTGTATTCCTGGATATTACTCAAACACTCAGGAGCATGGATTCACGCTTCACACGTTTCCAAAAGACCCGCGTCGTCCTGAAAAATGGAATGCGCAGGTGTATAGGACAAGAGCTTCTTGTGTTCCAAATGACAGGTAGGTGTGTATAGAGTTATTTAAAAAATTTATAGTTAGGGGGGGAACGTAATCCTCATTTCAGCGAGGGACTGAGGTTGGACCACGAGTGACGACAACGGTCCCTCGCGACTGGCTACAGTCGCTCACAGCTGAGTAAGCTAAATACTGTCATACATACATACTGTCGCAGAGTCTGTTGTTAGTTAGAAGTGATCCACATATCATCTAAATATAGCTCGAAAGGATGGGGTAATATGGCCCTGGCCACTTCACTCGATTGTGCTATGTTCTCTTCTTCGAAAAGAGTTTCTGTGTCGGGAGGGGCGTTGGAAAAAATCTGTAAATCTCTGTTGTTCCTCTCCCATACCAGGTGGCACAGCGTCTTCTCAATGGCGACTGTCCCAGTGTGACAGCTGTAAATGACATAGCAGGCAATATGGCTACCACTTGGATGTTGAGTGAGACTTCCACAAATTTGTGCAAGAATGACACGCTCTCTGCTCATTTTTATTTTTTCATATAGACATTGAAGTGAATAACACGTGTAATTTTCATAACAATATCTACTTTACAATCTTTATAGGGATGTCAATGGCACTTTAATGACCGACATTAGAATACAATGGGCTAGTAGGCCCAAACCTCAGGAAGAAAAATTACTTTTAACATAAGCCACTGTGGTATTCTGCGATTTGAACAGTGACACTCCAGTTATATGTAGGGAAATAAGCTACAACAACAAAAAGTACTTAAAAAATGATTCCATAAAATTTATTGTACTGTACATAAAAGTTAAATAAAATAAAATTTAAAAAGAATTGTGATAAAATGAACAATTCTTAAATACAAATGTGGTGAATTTAAAATTTAAATATACCCGAACTTTACTGAGGCAGTGATTCCGTTGCATACCACTAGAGAAACCCTACGTACTACCAGCGGTTTGGAGAATCACTGGTACAAGTGGCTCACGAAAGGGTGGACAAGCTGACGTCCATTTGCAGAGATGGATGAACAAACTCTAGGAAACTGCATTGGGTGGACCGAACAACAGATGGACACATGCATCTTTCCATTTCCTTTCTGATACCATTTATTGGGGTTCTGGCTTTTGCAGGTGAGCTGCATATGATCCCAGCTCAGTTCAGGAGAGAGGGGGGACACCCACGACCCTTCCCCAGCCATCATACACATCTGTTCTCACTCAGAATTCACTATATGGACAATTTAAGGATGCTTTAATTCATGGAAATGGGAATTCAAATCCACAATCTCAGAACTGTGAGGCAGATCCCCAACTACACTGCACTGCCACTGATTCTGAGACGTCATTATGTTCGAATTGGTCTTATTTCCATATTTGCAGCAAAATTGTTTAAGTCTAGGCGATAATGCCAAACAGAGAGAAAGGCAGAGGAATAATCAAGCTCATTTATGGAAAATGAGGGTCCTTAAAAATGATGAAATGCAAAGTGGGTGGGTAATGTATTAAAGAGATCTTATATTTTCACAGATGATACTGACGGCTGAGCGCTGTTAATACTGTACTGTACCGTATAATCAGGCCATAACCAAAAACTCAAGGCTTGCTGAGGACATCCAGTGCAAGGAAAAGGTATAACAATTTGTTCTTTATGCACGTCAACATTGGGACGCTCTCTAATCCTGAGTGTGTATTTACGAGGCCCTATTCTTATCAAAATATTCAGAATGCCCTGAAACTGGCTGGTAGCATGTTACAGTGAAGAAAATTAGTATTTGAACACCCTGCTATATTGCAAGTTCTCCCACTTAGAAATTATGGAAGGGTCTGAAATTTTCATCATAGGTGCACGTCCACTGTGAGAGAGATAATCTAAAAAGAAAAATACAGAAATCACAATGTATGATTTTTTTTTTACGTTTTATTTGTGTGATACAGTGGCAAATAAGTATTTAAACATCTGAGAAAACCAATGTTAATATTTGGTACTGTCGCTGTTTTTTTGCAATTACAGAGGTCAAACGTTTCCTGTAGTTGTTCAGGTTTGCACACACTGCAGGAGGGATTTTATCCCACTCCTCCACACAGACCTTCACTAGATAAGACAGGTTTGTGGGCTATCGCTGAGAAAGTTTCAGCTCCCTCCAAAGATTTTCTATTGTGTTTAGGTCTGGAGACTGACTAGGCCACGCCAGAACCTTGATATGCTTCTTACGGAGCCACTCCTTGGTTTTCCTGGCTGTGTGCTTTGGGTTATTGTCATGTTGAAAGACCCAGCCACGACCCATCTTCAATGCTCTGACTGAAGGAAAGAGGTCGTTCCCCAAAATCTCACAATACATGGCCATGGTCATCCTCTCCTTAATACAGTGCAGTCGTCCTGTCCCCATGTGCACAAAACACCCACAAAGAATGATGCTACCACCCCCATGCTTCACAGTAAGGTTGGTGTTCTTGGGATGGAACTAGTCATTCGTCTTCCTCCAAACACGGTTAGTGGAATTACGAGCAAAAAGTTCTATTTTGGTCTCATCTGACGACAAAACCTCCCTCCATAACTCCTCTGTATCATCCAAATGGTCATTGGCAAACTTAAGACGGGCCTTGACATGTGCTGGTTTAAGGAGGGGAACCTTCCGTGCCATGCATGATTTCAAACCATGACGTCTTAGTGTATTACCAACAGTCACCTTGGAAACGGTGGTCCCAGCTCTTTTCAGGTCCTTGACCAAGTCCTGTTGTGTAGTCCTGTGCTGATTCCTCACCTTTCTAAGACCCCACAAGGTGATATCTTGCATGGTGCTCACTCCGATTGAGATTGACCGTCATGTTTAGCTTCTTCCATGTTCTAATGATTGCTTCAACAGTTAACCAAGCTGCTTGGCAATTTCTCTATAGCCCTTTCCAGGCATATGGAGTTGTACAATTTTGTCTCTGATGTCTTTGGACTATATTATATTATTATATATATATTACTAGCTTGAGTCTTACTGATTGTATGGGGTGTCTTTATGCAGCTAACGATCTCACAGAGGTGCATCTTATTCAGGATAATACATGGAGTGGAGGTGGACTTTTAAAGGCGGACGAGCAGGTCCACTCCTTGCTTTTCCTGGCTGTGTGCTTCGGGTCATTGTTATGTTGAATGACCCAGCCATGACCCATCTTCAATGCTGTGACTGAGGGAAAGTGGTTGTTCCCCAAAATCTCACATTACATGGCCGTGGTCATCCTCTCGTTAGTACAGTGCAGTCGTTCTGTCCCATGTGCAAGAAAAACATCTCCAAACCATGACGCTACCGTGCCCATGCTTCACAGTAGGGATTGTGTTCTTGGGATGGAACTCATTGGTCTTCCTCCAAACATGGTTAATGAAGTTATGACCAAAAAGTTCCATTTTGGTCTCATCTGACCACAAAACTTTCTCCCAAGACTCCTCTGTATCATCCAAATGGTCAATGGCAAACTTAAAGGGCCACTGTCATGAAATGGATGATTTTTAATATATTAATGAAAAAACAGCAGTCAATATGGGCCCATGCGTTTTTTCACCACAAAACATGATTTTGACGTATACAGCTTTTTGTAACTCCCGCCATGAAAATCCTTTCGAGGGATTTATTTTTGAGAAGAAGCAGGAAGTGATGTAAAGGACAGAAGCGCCCCCAAGTGGACTCGTTTGTTTCCATTAGTTTTACTTCTGGGAAGGTAGCTCGTTGTTCCTTCATGTTAGCCAAAATGCCGGCTCAATGCACTGCTGGACATTGCTTGAACACTCGGGAGAATGGATTTACCCTTCAGACGTTTGCAAGAGACCCGGTTCGTCGTGAAAAATGGATTGCACGGGTGCAGAGGACAAGAGCTTTGTGGGTTCCAAATGACAGGTATGTGTGTGTATACAGCTACTAAAAAAAAAAAATGGTTTGGGGTAGACCACGTAATCGGTCTCTCATAACGTAACAAATGATCTGCGTACGAAATGTGTCGATGTGCGCGTCAGGCTGCTGCGTTGCTTCGCCAGCGAAGGCTGCGCTTTGGGCTCGCAGACAGCGGCGGCTCTGAAGAACGCAGCCGACAATGCCTCACTCAGCCGCGTGTGCGCAGTAAAGCGCCCTGGCTCGACAGTGTTGTTCATCTCGTATTGCGGCGTCTATGAACAACCCCCTAAAGCAGCACGGCTCGGGTCCATTATAAGCCATGGTGGCGCCGAAGATGAGCCACACCGGCTGAGGCGCTGCATTCGGCGATCACAGCTTCGGCGAAGGCTGCGCGTCGGGCTTGCGGACGGCGGTGGCTCTGAAGAACGCAGCCAACAATGCCTCAGTCAGCCGCGTGCGACGACAACGCAGTAAAGTGCCCCGGCTTGACAGTGTTGTTGTTCATCGCGTACTGTGGCGGCTATGAACAACCTCTTAAAGCAGCACAGCTCGCCTCTGCCTCACTCAGCCGCGTGCGACGACAACGCAGTAAAGCTCCCCGGCTCGACGGTGTTGTTTATCGCGTACTACGGCGGCTACGAACAACCCCCTAAAGCAGCATGGCTCGGCTCTGTGATAAGCCACCTCAGCACCGAAAATGAGCCACACATGCCGGCTGCAATGAGCCACGATGGCTCATCTCCGCCTCGGAAGTGGATCGGACGGGGAGGCGGTTTGGCCATGATCGCATATCATATGAATATTGCTCGAAACAATACTGTAATATTGCCCGGTAACTTCACTCCGTTACGTGGTGTTCTCCGTTTCGAAAAGAGCTTCCGTGTCAGAAGGGGCGCGTTTGTCTCCCATAGTAGGGTGCACCATGTGTTTTCATTGGCGAATGTCCGGGTGACGTCACGGACAGAGGATGCAGCCAATATGCCAACCACGTGGATGTCGTAGAATGACACTTCTGCAACTTTGCACAAGGATAACGCGCTCTCTGCTTACATTTATTTTTTCGGTTAGACATTGAGGTGGACTTTTAAAGGCGGACTCGCAGGTCTTTGAGGGTCAGAATTCTAGCTGATTGACAGGTGTTCAAAAACTTATTTGCAGCTGTATCACACAAATAAATCGTTAAAAAAAATCATACATTGTGATTTCTGGATTTTTCTTTTCAGATTATCTCTCTCACCGTGGGCATGCACCTACGATGAAAATTTCAGACCCCTCCATGATTTCTAAGTGGGAGAACTTGTAATATAGCAGGGTGTTCAAATATTTACTTTCTGCACTGTTAGTGTGTATACCCCCCTCATCAGGGATAGACTCCAAATGGTCTTGAAAAAATGATGGGTTGACGAATAATCCACCCATCTACTTCCCACTTGGGCCTTGGACTTGGGTCTTGCTATTTGTAAGGTGTCAGGAACCTGCTTTGTGGGAAGAAAACCCTTACGCTGAAATTCAAGCCACAATTTATTCAGAGTATCAATAGAAATCACTTTTGACAAAGATTTTTTTTTTATCTGCATGTTTAGACATTTTTTGTCCCAAGTCAGGTAAAGCAAAGACAGATGCAAACGTGCATTTTGTTTTTAAGTTTGTTTTTTTGGTACTGTGCACATGAATGTAGTAACCTATCGTAACCCCCTCAGAAGCTCAAAAACAAAGATGACTAATATAATAGAAAACATTTTTTAAAATGTTCATATAGTTTTAAAAGGAACATGTTTGTGGTAGTTTGGAACTTTGGATATTTAAAGGCCCCCTTCCATCAGATTCTATCTTTCATTTATGTTTTTATTTTTCAAGTGTTTTATGCATCACTCAACCGGATCGATGAGGTAGAAGCAATGTCACTGAGGTCCAAATGAAGCCAATCCACATCAGTGTGTAGAAATAACATAAACATTATAAACAGATGAATTTTAAAAAATAGGATGATATATTACTGCAAATAGTTAGACTAGAATATGATAGAATGGGGTAACAAATACAATCATCGTGTATGCATACAGTTAAAGATCAATTTTATATTAGCATGCTACTTAATCACTAGAGCTGTAATTTTGGTACCGTAATATTTTTATGGAAAAAAAAATGTTTCAAACTGAGGCCCAAAAATGTTGCTAGATCAATTTCAAAAAATGGATGGAATTTGAAAGCTGAACATGTAATATTTCCCAACATTTTTATTTTAATTATATAAAATGTTTTTTAGTTGCTGCGTGTTGCCTTCACTGACACATACACATCCACTTTCAAAGTATGTGAATTTTGTCGGTTGAGCCATCATGCACTAAACGAGGAGAAGTTGTCGGCGCCATCCGAAGACTTAAAAGCGGAGACGCAGACATCGGATGAACGGGCCGAGTAGATGTATTTCTTTCCAAAACACCAAAGGTCCATGACGATTTGCCTGAAGTGGCTCCGAAATTTGGAGCCGATGAAGGCGTAGAGGACGGGGTTGAGACAGCAGTGGAGGTAGGCGACGCTTTTCGAAATGGCCAGAACTTGAAGATTGAGCCTTTCTCCCTGACAGCTCCTTTGTTCAAACAGACCGAGCGTGTGGATGAGGAGAGTCACGTTGTAGGGCAAGTGGCACACAATGAAGACCACAACCACCGTGAAGACCACCCGGACGGCCTTGTGCCTCTGGCTGCTCTGCGCTCGGATCAACGTGCACGTGATGCTGGAGTAGCACAGCGCCATCACCGCCAGGGGCAGCAGGAACCCGACGGCCATTTGAAGGGACGGAACCAGTTTTTTGATGAACTTTGCCGTCCGGTCGTTGCTGAAAGACAACTGACACTTCGGGTGCACGGTCTCCGCCCCCAAGCTGGCCTCTTCAAAGCGTTCGGTGTATATCAGCGTGGGCAGCGTTAACGTGGCTGCGCAAACCCACACGCCAGAGCAGATGATGCGGTTGTAGGTGAGATACCTGGAGCGGGCCCCAAAAGTACGTCTAGCCTGCACGATGGAAACGTAGCGATCGCCGCTGATGCACGCCAGCAGGAGCATCCCGCTGTAGAGGTTGATGCTGTAGGCTGACCTCAGCACCTTGCAGACCACGGAGCCCATCGGCCAACTGTGCCGTTCGTTGTAAATGATGAAAGGCAGGGCCAGCACAAAGGTCAGGTCGGCCACCGCCACGTTGACTAGGTACACGTCCGTCATTGTCTTGGTTCTCTTGTAGAATATGTAAGTGACCACGACGAGGATGTTACCGATCAGGCCGAAAGCGCAGATAATGGAGTGCATGTAGGTTTGGGCGATGACTTCGGCAGGGTTTGGGTCCAGGTTGCACAGACCATAATCTGTATAGTCGTCAGTGCTGGGATTATAATAGTCTGGAGCCACTGAAGTCATGGCTGGTCCTGTTGAACAAAGAAATATTTTAAGACCAAGCAGCAGGTCTTTGCTTTTCAATTCAATGTAAAATATAATCTAAATAGGACTATTTATATAAAACCAGCCTTTTTTTTCAAGTTATTTTACGTTGTACTACACTATTTAATTTCTACCCTGACTGGTAGAGTTGGACAAGAAAATAAGTTTGTACATTGCTTTTTTGAAAACATATCTTTATAAATAGTATAACAGCTATACAGGGGTGCTGATAAAAAAAACAACAAAAAAAGACTTGAGCCGTATTTTTCTGTCCTTTAGACCACTGCACATGTGCAAACAACAACACTGAGTACAGCAAAACACGCTTGTCAGTGAGTTCCCCCACTATTTTAATCCCTCGCTTTTTTCATAAAGTAATCTTATCAAACATGAGTATGCATGCTGGAACAAAGAAGAAGACAAAAACGTATCACTTTCATACACATCAGAGTTCAACAGCGAAAGCTGCCACTGAAGCATCGTTCCAGGTTCGTCACATCATTGTTAATAACAAGAAGGCCTTCCAAGACGGAGAGAAGGTAAAAGAGGCATAGCTGGCTCATTGTTCCAATCTTTTATGAATAAGGCCGAAATGTTATCTTCAATAAAATCTCTGCAACTGTAAAGGAGTACAGTTCCTTGGCGCTGTGAAGCCATGGCTGATGTGTGGAAGGACATCAGAGATTGTGAGTATTTCTCACTGCAGTTGGACGAATCCACTGACGTGAGTGACACAGCCCAGGTGTACATTTTCATTGGTATGGTGTTTAGTGATCAGCAACGTGAACTCAGATAGTTACAAAAAATGTTTAAAGTTAATTATGTCGTGTAATATTGGCTCATGCAGTTATGCAAGGAAAACATGGAAAACACGTAAAGAATCCTCAATATACTTTAAAATAAATATGTTTTGCATTTTTGTAGTGAGTTGATCTTTGTGACTTGGTCATTCTATTTCATTATTGGTCATTCTAAAAAAAAAAAAAGACATCCCCTCCCACACACACACACCGCCACCCCCATCGATCGTGAGGCTGGCTGCTTTGAAAAGTAGATCTTGGGGTAAAAAAAAAGTCTGGGCCCCTCTGGTATAGCTTTTCTTCATAACACACCGATTAACAAAAATAATTACATTTCAGCATCAGATTGTAAGAATTGTGATTGTGTGCTGTACTTTCTGATCTGTGTCGAGATTAATTTAGTATGAAAGATTTCTCCGGTTTTGGTTCTGGGTTTGGAAGGTGCAATTTTGGTGCTCCTCAGTCTGGAGGCTGAACTATTTCAGTGTGATACGGACGCACTACCCATCCCAAAATACAAACACATCTTTTTTTTTTTTTTTTTTTCAATTTATCACTTAGAGTCACTGATGGTTAGTGGTACATCTGCTAGCAGTGTTAGTTCAGTTCCCACTCAGTGATGGAGTTCCATATGTGCGCTGGGACTGACTGGGGAACAGTTCAGGATGTAGTCCAATTTTCGTCTGATATTAGCTGGGGTAGGCTTCAGCGACCTATGACCCTAACCGTGTTATGTGATGTTGAAAATGGAAAAAAATGTATCACTTTTCTTTTAAAAAGGTATATAAAAGCAATATGCTTGGTATATCTTTATCTACACAGACTAATTGGTTTTAGATGTGGTTTAGCATGGTTCATAAATTAAAGGAGAGTATTATCAAACGACGTGAATTTGATTTTTTTCTATGCAACCCTTAGAAGGAAAAGGATCCCCCGAGACCCCCACGTGACCGCAGCCTCAGATGGCCCACTATCGATGGCGAATGTGATTGCGTAAATTTTTCTTATAAAGAATACTCTGTCAGCAAAACCTGCAATCCGCATGTACTCAGTGTAAAGGATAAAAGGCCATGTTCTACTTTGTTTCTTCCTCTGGTTCTGCATGACCCAATTTAAAAGCCTTTAGTCAGGTAAGCGACTCGTTTTATCTGATCTGATCCTTATCGATGAGGATCTGAGACATTAATGAGAATCAGAGCCGACATCTCTAGCAACCATGAAAAGAGGTCACTAAAGATCAAGAAAAAAAAAACATCAGTCACTGAAAAAAAAAAATTATACACAGCATGAAGCATTCGTACATATGGCATGCATATATAATCATAAATAAATGAGCAAAGAATTTGGCCTCTGAGAAACCTTTCGTATGTTGATGTGTGTGTGTGTGTGTGTGTGTGTGTGTGTGTGTGTGTGTGTGGTGTGTGTGTGTGTGTGTGTGTGTGTGTATATATCACTCAGTATAGTTTATCCGTAATAGCATCTATGTGAAAAGAAAAAATATGCAGAATTAAGAGGAGTTAAAGGAAGCTACATTTTATTAGCTGTCCATTTGAGAATGTGAAGTACAGTGTACTTTTCTTCTTCTACTGTAGCCTTTATCAAACTGTTTGAAATATTGTACCTGTATTACAATGATCAACGGATCCGCCAAATAAATCTAAACATCAATTGCAGTTACTTATTCATGCTGATTTGAGTTTTTTGAAAGGCAATTCAAACTACCGACAAACTTGATGGTTACACCTAATGTGGCAGTATTAGAGCTGTGTGAACATTTTAGTCTTAAATTTTGATTGAGACTGTCAGAGAGCAGTTTAATCTAATTTGCTGAGAGATGCAAAATATCAGAGGACCTCCAAGTACATTTCAGCCCTTTGCAAAAACCTAGATCACAACAATAATAAGAAAATAAATAAAGCACCTACTACAACAGCAAACAGCTAAAACAATGAAAGAATAATATATTGTTCAATCAATTCTGTATTTTGTAAAATAAGTCAGTCAAAACAAAATATTATTGTCTTTGAAGACTGGATTGCACTTCTATTTTATTCTATTAGATTGGGAGTGAATTGTACTTCATATTGTTATATTATGGTAATTTTTAATATTATATTATGATAATAATATAATCAATCTCAAATGTTTTCCTTCAGTTTTAAAAATAACTTTACATTAATGATATTAATTTATATGAAATGATGACATATTTTTCTGTTCAGAACATACCCTCGGGATGATGACTTCACACAGGGGTTTTCTCAATCCAATGTTGATGATTAAAAAAAAAAAAAAAAAAGAGAAGCAGAGAGTCACCAATATCTCAGCTGCTGGTGGAGAAAAAATTGAGGTTGTACTCAAAGATCCAAAGTAAAAATAAAAAAGAGGAAGAAGACCAAAAGGAGGGGAAAGCTCAGATAGGCTGTAAAGCACATATTTCGTCTTCCTGCTCGACATTTCATTTGTACTGAAGCAGAGCTCCTCCTCCACAAAAATGACAGCATTTTTGAAAATAATTTAAAAAAACAAATTGTGTAGTCACACTTCATTTGACTTCCATTGCACTTTGTAGAAAATAAGAAAACAGCACAGAGTAACCTGAAGTATTTGCTAATTTGAAGTATTTGGCTGATTGTTACCCCCACTTTTTTTTTGTAATTTTCCCCATTATTATTTTCACTGAACTGTATATCATGTATGATGAATCCTATTTCAGCATCACTTTTTTTCAGGCTGTGGACTTGGTGATGCTTAATGAACTTTATTTTTTAAGACTGTCAAGCAAATCAATCCATCCATCCATTTTCTTAGCCGCCTATCCTCACAAGCATCGCAGGAGTGCTGGAGCCTATCCCAGCTGTCAACGGGCAGGAGGGGGGGGGTACACGCTGAACTGGTTGCCAGCCAATCGTAGGGCAAATAGAAACAAACAGCCGCCCTCACAATCACACCTAGGGGCAATTTAGAGTGTCCAATTAATGTTGCATGTGTTTGGGATGTGGGAGGAAACCGGAGTGCCCGGAGGAAACCCATGCAGGTAAGGGGAGGACTGGGATTGAACCTGGGTCCTCAGAACTGTGAGGCCAATGCATTCAAGCTGCTCCACCGTGCCACCCCCATCAAGTAAATGTAAATGTAAAATTCATTTTAAAATCTTGATTATCTTTCCAGGAACATAAGGTGGTCGGTCACCTGATGCCATGCAGGCGTTGTCAAATGCGTGAGCTTTAAAGATCTGGAGGCCTACCTTCCCTTTAGTTCAGTGACTCAACTGTAAGAAAGAGACAGAGACTGAGAAAGATTAGCATCAATGGCAGTTTTCCAAGGGGGTGAAAATAACCTCTGATCAATAACAACAGAAAGGCTCATCTTAATTTATCGACTTATGAGATGAAAGTTGAACTTCTATCTAAGTGGTCCTCAACGCTTTTACCCTGCATGACAAAACTGTTCTTTTTGATGAAGCCCTTTTTTCCTTTATTCATCAACACACTCAAAAAACACAACAACAACAATCAGTTCCATCCACGGTGTTTTGATATTTAAGGGGAATTTATTTGACTCCTTGGGAGAAATATAATAATATATGCTCCCGCTTTCACTTATTTGTGGTTGATCAGAAGCACCTTAAAAGGTGGCAGGTGGGTGCTGACCCTGGTCGGTCCCATTGAGATTGAAAACCTTCTTTTCAAATGGCCAAGATGGGAAGTACAAAGACAAGGAAAGTACTGCAGTATTTATAAAGCATCACATTTTGGATTTAGCTGTTTATGAATCATACGAGCAATCAATTGTTCAAGCAGTCAATCAAAAGCACTGGCATTCTTTCAAGTCATTTAAGGACACCAATTCCTTGAGCTTTAACATAGTTCAAGACTGCTTAATTCCAAACAGCGTAAACTTTCTTTCGGCTTGTCCTGTTAGGGGTTTCCAAAGCATATCATCTCAGATAAATGCACATATTTGTTTGGCACAGTTCTTACGCTGGATGCCCTTCCTGACGCAACCTCTCTTGAGGTGCGGGGGCCCCAGTGAGAAACGAACTCACGACCCCTGGTTTACCAAACCAATGCTCTCACCACTGAGCTATGGGGCCCCCTAATTCCAAACAGAGTCACATTCCTATTTTTGAGAGCGGGTGCATTTGTGCACGCATTTTATCTCAGTTGATCATTTTTACTTTCCCTCTTTTACCAGTTGACGTCTACAGGTTGTAGGTTATCTAACAGTTTTGAAATGGTTTGTCTTTGTGTCATTCTTGGGAGCACAAAAACATGATGTTTGTTAACCATCGTCACATTGGTTAATAGCTACATTAGCGATTGTGGCGATTGCATTAACAGAAATAAGTTATTTCTTATTCTTAAATTAATAATTTGGGCATTGCATGTCCTTTGCCGGCACGGCAGCGCAGCTTTGGAGCGTTAGCCTCAGAGTTGTGAGGACCAGTGTTCAAATCCTGCACCCACCTGTGTGAAGTTAGCATGTTCTCCTCGTGTCTGGGTACCATTTCACCGGGCGCTCCTGTTTATTCTCACATCCCAAAAATATGCATTAATAGTACACTCTAAATTGCCCCTAGGTGTGATTATGAGTGCAACTCAATGACATGGAATAAAAACTGGACTGTGTACAGGCCCCTTTCACATGGTCAACTCCCGGTCAGGTTCAAAACATTCCTTTTGGTACTATTTCACGTCAAAGTTGACGCCCTTTGACATCCTTACATTTGTACATTACGAAAAATAATAACATCGAATTTAATTGGAATACGGTGCGCTGTTGGCTGTCAAAACCGTGCAGGCGGTCGCAAAGATGTAACTTTTCACCGGTAAGTGTTTCAGTTTAACCTTCATAATCAATTATTCTATATTTATCGCATCGTTTTCCATAACAATGTGTGTATGTTTCCCATCATTTTTGCCCTGACCATAGGTCAGGTCCTGTTGACCATGGCGGAACCAATGATGAGTGTGCAGTCAAGTTTTTGTTCTACTTCATTGATGCAGCTGATGTCTGTCTCCGTGTGCCCTGCGATTGGCTGGCGACCGATTCAGGGTGTACCCCCTCTCCTGCCCAATAACAGTTGGGATTGGCTCAAGGACTCCCGCGACCATCGTGAGGATAAGCGCCTCAAAAAAATTGATGGATTTTTTTTTTTTTGTGGTACAAATTCAGATTCAGTCATACAAAGCCACAATTAAAATGAAATCTAAAGAACTCTTACGGCTTTAAATGAAATGTGGCAAAAATAATTAGAGGGATTATAAAGAGTATTAAAAAAATGGAGCTTTACTTGTAATTTCGATTTGTTGAAAGAGTTATGACTCTGGGCGCTGTGCCAAGGAATAAACTTCAAAATAAAATAGAGTGGTATTAAAATATCACTTCAGTGTTGCCTAATCTGTCTGTTGTGTATGATTTAATCGTATTTTTGTATTTAAAAAAATATATGAATACAGTTTGTGTCATGTTCACAGATTTTGTAGGCAAGGTCTCACACGGAATAAGTTTTACTTTGAAGAATTCAGCCGGACGTGGTCTCCTGAGCAAAGCAATAGGCTATCACCTGACAGGTAACCAGCGCCGCAGGTTCGCCCAGTTAATCAAACATCCTGCGATAAACCAAGCAAGGAGAAGTCGTCTTTGTTGTTCTTTCGTGATTCTGCTCTCTGTTTTCCAGTTCAACATGAGTAAGTCCGGCACTTTAAAAATGAGGAATTTGTTCAAAGTAAAGTCACAGGAGAAAGACGGCAAGGAAGCCAAACAGTCGGACTCCATGAGAGATGGAGTGGCCGCCGTGTCAGGAGACAAGTCGGGGATATCCCCGGTGAACTCTGGTTCTGCCGGCATCGGGTGCCCCGCCGCACTACCCGGGGACGGAGTGCTCATTTCTCCGAAGGAAAATAAGGGGAGGCGGATGTTGTCGTTTAGGTTGAAGCGAAAGAAATCTAAGCAGAAAGAAAGAGGGGCCGGCGGCGGAGGAGGAGGTGGTGATGATGAGTTGTTCCCCAGTGAACTGGACGTCTTCAGCAGCCAAAGACAGTAAGAGCAACAACTTCATTTCACACCTCGAATGTTGTGTCTGTATTTTAATGTTGACAAATCAAGTGTCGCACAGGTAACACTGTTCCAGGCCCACTTACTTTTGGGTGTTTTTCCACGCTCATGTACCTTTACAGTAGCTGCAAATGCGATATATTGCGGTATGAACTGTTTTGTGGAAGGGCTATTGCTGTAGAAAATACACCTTTTACAACTCCAGCGTGATTAGAGCCTCTCAGCTGCTGATAGCGGCTACTTTTTTTTTTTTTTTTTTACTCTCATTCACAACCACTGGAGTGAATGCTGTGAAAAAAGACATTCACACCATGTTGAGTCCAAAACATGTATGATGCTGACTATTACTCTCTTTGTTGTCTTGGAATTGAAATTAATAGACTTCCGTAAAGATATGGACTTCCAGCAAGACGCTGAGCAAATGCCAGTCTTTCGCAGGGCAATCTTATTTAGATGGATGATAGATGAGGTGTGTCAGAAATGTTCCAGGACTGGTGTTCTAAAAGATATATTTCAAACCCAAACTGGGACTTTTCCCCTTGAATCTGGGTCAGACAATCAACGAGCTCGTGTAGAGCTCTAACAGCATTTGCTTCAGTCAGTGTGTGAGAAGAAGTGAGATTTGTCGTGACTGCTTCACTATGACGATAGGGCTGCTCACAATACCCAGAGCTGCATTTAATTAAAGGGGAAATCCAGTGCTTGGCATGGACAGTGTATCCAATAGGTCATGTAATATGTACTCTATTTTGACAATGTGATGTTGAATCCTCTCTCATTTAATTGTGTTTTGAGAAGATTTTAATCGACAATTACACATTTTCAGGGGCGCTGCAATTTTCGTGAGTCACATGACCTACGTGCGCTGATGTGACATGTACCATGCCGCAACAAAGGCTTGATTACATGGGACACCATTTATGCCCAGCGCTGCTTTCTCGGATTTATCCTCATCTGATGAAAAAATAGCAGTAGCCTAGCTTCGGCATCCAGGGCTAACGGCCTCCGCCGCCTGGAAGCTCAGCTCGCGGCCCACCGCCGGAGCTCGCTCGTCAGACTCCGCGTCATTCCCGTCCGAAAAACCATCTACGGCTGCTGGCCCGGAGCTCCGGGGGCCTTTGTTTAGGCACTTATGTCCCGTGCGTAGGCCTCCGAGTAGTCAGACTCCGCGTCATTCCGCCCGAAGAACCATCCGAATATTCAACATTTAGAGCCACAGGTTCAAATCTGTATGGAAGTATTCCTCCGTCTTCCTGATCAACTGATACTGCTATTTCTTCATCAGATGAGTATAAATCAGAGAAATCAGAGCTGGGCATAAATGGTGTCCCATGTAATCGAGCCTTTGTTGCGGCACAGTACACGTCACATCCGCGCAAGTAGGTCATATGACTCGAGAAAATGGCAGCGCCCCTGAAAATTTGTAATTGTCGATTAAAAAAAAGTATGTTTCTTTCGGCTTGTCCCTTTCGGGGTCGCCACAGCGTGTCGTCTCAGATGAACGCACATATATGTTTGGCACAATTTTTACGCCGGATGCCCTTCCTGACGGAACCCTTCTCAGGGAGTGGAGGCCCCCCAGTGGGATACAAACCCACAAACCCCTGATTTACCAAACCAGTGCTCTAACCACTGAGCTACGGGGCCTCTTGTAATTGTCGAAAAAAAAATTCTCAAAACACTATTAAATGAGAGAGGATTTAACATCACATTGTCAAAATAGGGTACATATTACATGACCTATTGGAAACACTGTTCATGTAAAGTACTGGATTTCCCCTTTACAATCTCCCTAATTCTTGTAGGCGTGTATTCGCTCTGCTCTGTGGGACCATTGATTGTTACTGGAGCTCAATGGGGGACCGTTTGTAGCTTTTTCTTCTCTTATTTACCGCATCTTTTCCAATTGACTTCAGCGCTGCCCATCATGTTGCAGCCATGTGTCAATACGTTCAAGACTTGCCACTCAAAATACTGACATTCCTGTACTCTTTAAAATCCCCCCAAAATGATTGCCTAAATAATGTAATATAGCATGATGAACAACTGTATATTTAGTTATTTATATTAAATCTATCTATAATATTGCTATGTTCTGATGTGGTGTATTAACAGGGTAATAGTCCTATAAATGTCTTTCTTTGACAGTTTATTCCGGTGATAATATTTCTTTGAATGTCACCTGTTTGAGCGACTCTTGGCCACAGTAATTGACTAGATTTGAATTCAAATGAGAGTATGTCATAAAATAATAAATGATAGATGGACTGCCACAATGATGATGGCTTATGCTGCCAAAGGGAAAAAAAATTGTTCGTTCAGAATGAATGATGCAGCAGAACTAATTTGAGCTTCAGAAGACTTCAAATTCTTTAATGGCAATTTTATCACTTGATGCATGATGCCCTTTAAGGTTGAATATAATTTCTTCCACTCCATTATTTTCTTTACCATAAAGTTATGATTTCTTAATAAAAACACAACACATTATCATGCACAGAATTGCATTTTCAGTATATGAAGTAAAGAGAGTGAAGTGAACTGCAATCGGAGCTGAACTTTTTCCTCGTCCTTTTTTTTAATGTTGCCTACATCGATTCATTTTTGTAATACTTGCCAGATTCGCCACTGGGACAACCACGTCATTGTCTCGGGGAATATTTTTCCAGATTGAGTGCTCATCAGTTTATCTCTGATGTCATTCTGTACGACTCCAACACGTAAAAGAGTTTGTATCATGAGAAAGTAAGAATATATTGGTGTTTAATCAGCAAAACTCTTGCCAGTTATGAGTCATATGAAAAAAGCCCATTATTAGCTGACATAATTGCGACACATTGCATGTATCTCAATGAGGACTATCTATATATTGCGATATTTGTGTTGGACAGATCCTCAATGGGGACCTGGAGAATGAAGCGTGAAGCTTGATGAGAAATAGACCTGGAGATTGTCTTTTTTCAACTATTACGTCGAGTTGAGTCTTATTTCAATGTGAAATTAAATAGTTTTCATCAGGAAAAAAAATACAAGTGCAACAAATGAAGGGAAATATATGGAGCATGAAAAGGAAATGCACATTCGAAAAGGAGAGAGGTAAAAAACATATGTAAAAAGGTATGTGCATAGGTGTGCATGTACATATGTGTAAAATCAAATGTCAGATAATAATCCTTGAAAACGCCGTCAAACCCCTGCCTCATCTTTGTCTTGTGACATTATCAGTTCTTTGAACCTTGATTGAACTCACTAAATGTAAGCTATCAATTTACGTTTGTTGTGCAACTGCATATAATTTATATGCCTTTGCCTTTTTCCGATTAATACATGTTTAATTAAGAGCTTCAGACATAAGGGAGCCGATGTGACAGTCTCTCAACCCAAAGGTCCGGGATTTGATCCTGAGGCCTTGTGACCATTCCGAAGGGTCCTTGAGCAGCAATCGAGCAGGGTTCTACATGAAACCTTTCTGAGTGGTGGGCAGCAATGTAGGGCGACCATGAGCCATGTTGTGGTGGCTCTGTCAGAACCAGCGCTGGCCCTGTATTGTCATAATATACCCGTAATACTGTTTACTAAAATTAAATAATTATTCTATACTTAGTGTCTTTATGCTCTAAGCATGTACGACTAGATTACCAACACTTTGACATTCCAATTTACTGGAAATGTTAGTGGTTGCAGCCCAGTGGTTTAAATATGTATTATTGTGATATATGCGATCAGAAGGACTATTGATTGGAATAATTAAGTAGAAACGAAGAACATTCACTTCAATCATTCTTCTTGATTATGTCAGATTTTATAGAACTGCAAAGGTTTAATGTAAAGGTAGCACATTTAAGTACAAGCAGTACAAGAATACAAGCGTGCTGTCTGGAATCTCTGATACATGGTACGAGTTGATCAATCAATCAATCAATCAATCAAGTAACTGCAGTAAATAGTTCGCAGCTCAGAAAAATAACAAAAACTGATACTGAAATTAAAGGACTGATACTTCTTGACACTGCAACCATGGTTCCACTTACCCACTTCTAGGTCTTTTTGCCTCATCCAATTAAAAACAAACAAATATTGTAAATTTTGGGCAATATTTCCTCATCTTTCTTACTCCTGGAATGAATAAATGCAAATACAATTTGGAAAATTTGTTTTGAAAGTCTACTAAATTAGCGTTGTTTTTTTTTTTTATTTTTTACCAGGACCATTGATTGGGTTGTGATCAAATGTCAAAGTATGGCTGCACCTGCAACATCATTTATCCAGTGAATTAGTAGATTACAAGTAGTTGCTGGAGGGCCCAAACTGAAATCGTCTGATTCTACTTGGTAGTATAATGTTTTATTCCCAACTTTACTAATAACAATGGAACCTCAATTTCCTTATCTAAAGAGCAAAGAAAGAATGGAAAAACTAGACTACATTGACTAAGGAACAAAGAAGGAAGGGGAATAAAATTGAAATGTCACAGTTCAAGGTAGCGCGCTAAAGGTAGTTTTTATCCATTAAATTTACATCAAGTCAAATGTCACAAAATAAAGTAAACCAAACCCACAGATTCTTTGAGTATTATGAGTAAAGCTATGACGACGTGAAAGCAGCCTTTTGACATGAATTTAACCAGCCTTGGAACCTCACTTCTTTTATCTTTATCGCATTGGCCACACCTGAGTCAAGCGACAAGATGGATGATAGGCTGATGTCTTTTTTTTTTTGTTGTTGTTTTTTTTTTTGGGGCACGCAGTCATGCGATCAACCAAAACTGCCTCGGCGATCAACACATTGAGCACCAATGTGCTCTAAATTGCCCATTGGTGTGAATGTAAGTGTGAATTATTTTCTGTGGCCTATGATGGACTGCCGACCAGTCCCGGGGTATCCTGCCCAAAGTTGTCTGTAGATTAAGCAACATTAACAACGGTTGGTTTGATTTTTGAAGAAGGCAGCTGAAAGAAACCTGTCATACGGGTATGACGCACCAATCACTAAACCCAAATTCATCCAGCGTGTCAACTGAATGTCGTTGTTTCGCATGCAGAAGAAACCTGGAACACCGCAAACCCATAGACACACGTGACGGATATAATTATCCCTGCAACTTGTTTATCAACAAGAAATCATCTCATACCAGACAGTACAATGAGATTTTAATTGCGCCAGCGATATTTAGCTTTACTTTGAATTGCATCTCGTGTTGGTTTTCTTGGGGAAAAAATTTTCACTTATAAGCACCTTACACACAGCTTCACCGTCTAATTTCAGAAAGGCAATTATGTGTAGCTACAGTGTAATGTAAAATGCAAAATTATTCCTCACATTATATTATTCTATTCTCTTTAGTTGTTATGTTTCAGGGCAACTAATTTATAGTATTTGCAGTTTTTGTAAAAGAACAAATGTTTATATGGTGAAGGTCAAAAACTTTTCTCAAACTGAAAAAGTGTTGAATGTCACTAAATGAACAGCAAAATAATAATAAAAGAATAAAAAGTTATGCTTATTACTAACTAAAAAAAATCATACTATATGTTTCGGGCCAAGACTTTTTTTGCTAGAACAGTGGAATATTCTTTAAAAACTGCCAGAAGACTTTCAATCGATGACTCGACAAAGTCAATTAGGAATACAGCTAAGTAATATGTGATTTCTATTGAATATAACAATATAGTGACGTGATGTCCAATATCCAAATGGCTGATATGCCCTGCCACTGACTGGCGACCAGTTTAGGGTGTAGTCTGCCTTTTGCCCAAAGTTAGCTGGGATAGGCTCTGGCACTCCCGGAACCCATGTGAGATTAAGCATCTTAGTAAATGGATGGATGGTATTATGTGTAAAAAAAAAAAAAAAAAATATCCGTGCACTTCTTTTAGAAATAATGTGTCAGTTAATAACATGAGCACACTGAGGTTTGCATGGACATCTCTGGCCTTCTTTCTCATCGGACGATCATTCGTACACTACCGGTACTTTGAATGTTATTTTTGGAAATAGGTCCATCATTTTGACACGAGCATTTAACAACTGACTGATGTTAGCTAACCACAGACTGTTCACGTATGCAAAATTATTGAATATTTAAAAAATGACTATTGACACCTCAGGACAATTTAGTGTCTCCAATAACCTGCCATGCAAGTTTTGGGCATGTGGGATTAAACCAGAGAATCTGGACAAAACACTCATAGGAGAACATGCAAAGTCCACATAGGATGGTGGCTTTTTGAACCCAGGACCCCAGAACTATGGGGCCAATGTGTTATCCTTTCTTCCACCGTGCTGCCGATTTTGTAATCATATCATTCACATTAGATAACTGTATGCTCCAACATCAGAACTCATTTTTAATGTCTTCATGCTTAGCATTGTACAAATATCTATCTTCTGTATTTTTTCCCTCTTTCTCTTATACATATGTTTATAATGTTCTTAGTATTTATGTAAAGTCCTTCCAGGGACAAGTGCTGCAAATCGGCTCCGGCTTATTATCACTACGATACAAACATCAGGCAGCTATGTTACAGTTAGCCAATGTTTTTTTTTGTATCTGCCCCTATTCAAATAAAGCAACTGATTCAGTCATAATACATAATATTAATGTGGGGTGTAAAACCAACAGACAATTCTTCAGACTTTGCATTTCCAATAGAGTTTTGGAAAACAACTCAGCAAGGGTAATGTCCTATTGCCTGCTGGAACCATTTTGAATATCATTGTAAGTAAACAATACTCCTCACGGAAACTTAAATTGCAAGTTATTGCATGTAAAAAATAAAGCCATAAATTCATTCAAAATTTCAAGTATGGTAGTTGCTGCAAGGCCCTAACTCAAATGGTCTGATTCAAATACAGTTTAGGCACTATAGCATTTTGTCTTCATTTCAACTCACTGTGGAGTCATAGTTTGACATATGAGAGACCCAAGTTTTTTGTGATATGAGCTTTTTTGTTGTTGAACCAACTTGAGATATGAGCTGGTGGCAATGAATTCACTTCGCGTCACAATAAGCAGCAGTTTAACAAATACTGTAGTGAATAAATGAAGTATGTTGAACTATACTGTATAACTAAAAGATAATTACAAATTGTATTTTTAAAGCAGCCAAACTGCCTAAAGAAACACCTTGCTAGCTTTAGCAAAGCAAGGCAAATTATTTGTATCACACATTTTATACACAAGGTAACTCAATGTGCTCTACATGAGGTTAAAAGCATTCAAATACAAATAAATAAAAACATTTGAAAATAAAATGTACAATTAAAGCTTACAGTGCAAGAAATATCATTGAAAATGGAAGTAGTCTAAAATGAATGAGATAAAAGAAGAGTTTTTAACCTGGATTTGAAAACACTCACATTTGGGGCTGATATCACCTCAGTTGGCAACTTATTTCATTTTTGTGCTGCATAATAGCTAATTTCTACTTCATCATGTTTGCTCTGGACTCTACACTCCACTATTTGAGCTGAGTCAGTCGATCTCAGAGCCCTACTGAGTTTGTATTCCTTTAGAATTTTTTTCCATTTTTTCAGGAGCTAAACTATTTAGTGATTTAGAACTTACCCCAGAGCGACCCCATATGCTACTATATAACAGAAAATCCAATTGATTAACAATTAGTATCAATAGTGGACATTTCAACAAAAAAGTGGAGCAACGTATGTTGACAGATGTAACAATACTACAGTGGTTTTCAAACTGCGGGGTGGCACCTTGATGGAGTGCTTGATTGTTTCAGCCCCCCCATTTGACAATCATTCAATTCCTCTCTCCGTGGCTATCTGTGGGTTTAAATAGATTTTAGAGAAAAAAATATGTAGACTTGTTTGGCGAACTCCAGTGCACCCTCCAGAATCCTACCAAGGGTGTAGAGCTGGTCCACTGTTCCACTGCCAGGACGAAAATCACATTTATTATTATTTTTTATATGCACGGTCCGGTCCAGACCATATCCCCCTCAAACATGACATGACCTGCAACATAATTGAAGAAAAAAAAGCATGGAAGGGGGGGGTTATGAAATGTGGGGGTGTTGCACCCCTAAAAATGACTACTACTAATAGTGTAGATTTTTATATAGAGCTTTTCTAGGTTTGCAAAAACATGTATAAATTATTTACAATTAACATAGAAACATAGTCTTGATAATAACCGCTTTCAAACTTTTCAGTTTACAACAGTCTGCTCTTGTGTAGCCGCCGAGCTTCATTTCAGGCCAAATAATGCAGCTGTTTTCCAGAAGCCAAATCTCAAGGTACCAGAACAGCCGATTCTACCAGCTGGCTGGAAGCTAAAATGGGATTTGGAAGCGGGCATGATAGAGGGAGCGGAGTTGCCCACTATTGTTTTTTGCGCACACATTTTTTTGCCAGCTCATACAAGTCTTTGTTCCGATTGAATTAGTTGTGTAAGATTTTAGCACAAAATTTTAAGCACTGAAATGCATTACTTTTAAAAAATGAAAGCTGTAGTTGTTTTTTTTTTATGATTTCTCTCGCTCTTTTTTTTCTAGATATTTTATTAAATACGGTATATACTCTTGCACTTTGACTTCACACGGGAGGTTCAGCTATTGCACAAATGTGCTGGATTTGTCTCAGTTTATTTTTTTTCCTAAAGCAGTGAGCGTTTGTTTTTGTCCCCAAACTTGTTCAGTTGAGTTCTGTATTTCGCTAAATTCTGTTGGCCATTCAATAAGAATAGACCAGCCACAGGTATGCCTGTGATCTCATTATTATTGTGCTTGGCAAATAATGACATCATTTGTGTTTTCAAAACCTGCTTGTTTGTCTTGGTTAAGTTGAACTCCTCTTTGTTTACCACCCTTGTATAGTTTGTTCTGAAAGGTGTGAACACATGGTTGTACACGGGACCAGACCAAAGCACCTAAGCTTTTGCAAAGTTCCTTGTGACATGTCTTGTACATCACCCCAACTGTATTCTACCAAGCTATCAGGTATTCCCCGCAAGCTTGAGCAAAATGGCTCCTATAACCAGTTGTACTTCCAGTTTTGAGGGGCTGTAGAACAGGTATACATATATGGCACTCTGTCTTGATTTGCAAAATAGGCAAAACTTCTTTGAATCCAATTGAAAAGTCAGCATATTTAAATACTTTTTATACTGTTAAAGAATCATCATATCCTGACTTGTCTGTGGTACAAAACATTCTGTGTGTTTTCTAATATACTATAGGTTGTGGTTATGCATTTACTTTTAGTGAATCTTAATTTAATCAACTCTCACTAGTATTGACTACAAAATATGCAGTATGTTTTTAGGTATACAGTGCTATTTTATTTCACCTGTTCTGGATTAAGTGCATTAGGCAATTTTTTTCTCCATATTCATATCGCCAATAATTCATCATGTCACAGAACTTTGAATGTATGCTGCTGTTTATTTTGTGGTGAAATAAGAACTTCCTATCCTAAAAGAAGGAAAAAGAACAGAATAATCCATTAAACACATAAGTAAATTACTAATGTGGATTACTGTATGTTTAAGAGTTTAAAAGGTGCTTAAAATTAGAGGTGTTTATAAAACTCCCATGTAGATGTTAACAGGGGTGTTTGGAAAATTTAAAAGTATGGGAAGCGTCAAACCTCTTTAAAATAAAAAAATACTGTATATATATATATATATATATATATATATATATATATATTTGGTTGCTACGTTGCAAATTTAATCTTTTGCAGGGATAGTCCAGAACATCAACCCTGTGATAAACAAGCGATTACTGTTGAGCAGGGGTGCTCAGACTTTTTTACCCCAAGATCTACTTTTCAAGGAGCCAGCCTCTCGCGAGCTACCGACGGAGAGGGGAGAATGATGATGATGCTCCCAAACCGTTTTAAGGTTAATGTTATGTTGCCTCCTATATTTAAAATACAGAATTAGCTTTTTGTGCAATGTATTGTCTGTGCTTTCATCCTGAATCAGGCTGTGCCAAGGTGGAATTTTAAAATTACATACCATCTCATCCTGCACTTTCTACTTTGGCTTCAGACCAGACCTTTCCCACTCAGAAAAGAGTAAATCTTGTCCAGTTTAGCCACTTTTTCTTTGATTATTCACATTCTCCGACAGTCATTGCATCTTAAAACAACAGCATTTCTTTTTTAACCTTCTCCATTAATATTGAAAGTAAACATAAGCGGCATGTCTAGCTCGCCTTTGCTCTACGTTGCCCAGACTGTGTTGCTAACTAAAGAAGCAGTGGTGGACGCTGTCATTATAAAACAGCTCGATGGACTGCATAAGTACTGTAACATTTGTAACTATGAGTGTACGTCCTTAAAAGTGGGTTGAGGGCAGGTGTACAGTAAACTAGGAAAAAGAGTGTGGGGCGGTGCCACTGATATTAAAAAAAAAAAAAAAAAAAAAAAGACTGGATGGCTCACTGATCTAAAAAAAAAAAAAAGACTGGATGGCTCATTGGCCACCTAAACTGAAGTCGCCATTCACCATCTTGATACTCCCAAAACAACCATGCCGACCTTTGCAGTGACATCAGTTAACTGTGTTAATCGCCAGTTTCGCGACTGTGATAAAACATTCCACAGGTAAGTAAGAAAGATTTACTTTGACACTGTTAAGGTTTGTTTGTAAAGAGTTTTTTTATTTTCTGATTATCTTAATTCACTTGAACAGAGTTTTGTTTATGGTTGTTGTTCACTGTTCACTCTCTACTTCACCTTTATAGGTCAAAAGGTTTTTGCGAAAAAGCGATGTAAATATTTTCCTATACTTCATCAGTGGATAAGCAATAAAACATTTTCTGTGATTTTTTTTTTTTTTTTTTAATGAATTTCGTAATACAGAACTCTGCAAATTGAATTGGATTTTCAAATGCGAGGAAACTGAAATAGGACATCACAGAGACAACAAATGAACGATGCGTTTAGCATGTATTTTCCCATTGCGACTCCTTATTTCCAAAAATATATCTAAGTGATTGACTTAAAATGTTATGTTTTTATGACAAAAAATGCTTAGTTTTTTTGCTATGTTATGATGATAATGCTTCACAGCGTATTTTGGGAAAAGTTAGCATGTCACAGAAATCATGCCTTAGGTAATATTCAAGGTTTCATGGTAGTCATGGGGTCATATGTCTTTCCTTTGCACTTAGCCTTTTTTGGCTGACCAACTCGAATTAAAGATCCTTCATGATACCAGAACTGAAAAAATGTCTAGCTCACATGACCAGTTTTAATTCTACATGCCAAACTTTGAGAAACCCCGCGCCGTAATCCAACTTGCAAGTATGTCCTCCACACGTTTTGGGAGTGCCAAGATGGTGGCCAACTGGCTTCAACCAATCAACACCAGTCGATATTTATGCACTATCCACTATTTTTTTTTTTTTTTTTTTTTTTTTTTTTGATCAGTGGGCAGAGCAGCGGTCGTTGTTAGAAAAAGTTCCATGTGGTACCTAAAAGGAACCAATAGCTTCTTTTTTTTCACAGTATATACGTGAATTGGATGTATCAACCAGTCATCCCTCACTCATTGAATCACATTGCAAAATGCCACAACCCCACAATCGGAACAATTGTATGTTATCCTTTCAATTTTCATTGCATTATTATTTTTTTGTTGCGCGCAATGCAGAATATTTGGGAAGAGATTGCATCAGCGGTGCACAATTGCGGACGCGCACAGTTTAGAGGGAACTTTTTTTTTTTTTTGCGCATGCTGTCCCACGATCGACCAAGACTCCCTGGTCGACACATTGAGCACCCCTGGTGTAGAGTACATCACCCAATGTTGGGTTTGTATCCCCATACATTGGGATGTTCATGTAATGGAACTACACAGGAACAGGCAACCTTTTGAGAGGGTTTTGTGACATGCTCGCACAGAGGCAAGTTTTTATTTGCCTCAGAGCACTATGAGTACCATACATAAGACCCACAGGTGACATCAATTGTCACACATTCAT
>NC_084654.1:6820000-6947500 GCF_019802595.1 Syngnathoides biaculeatus | reverse complement strand
TCAAGGCACCAAAGTACTTTTTTTCATTCCATGCAAAAGATTACATCTGCAAGTCCAGATAGTTGGGGTTGATACTGACCGTATTAAATTTAAGATTATAGTTTGTTTGACAGCCTCAAATTATGAACCCTTTGTCATCCTATTCAATTATCTTGAATTATTTCACATTTTATTTGCTATCATAGGATCTCGAGCTACTTACTTTTTTGTTTTGGTGTGCAGTAATAGTTGCATGTTCGTCATAGTTCTTTTAAGGCAATTAAATAACAGTGTCCCTGAAGTTTTAATGTGGTTGTTAAAATGCCAACCTCCCCATAATTTGTCCACCATCTCCAGCAATTATTTCTGTTTATTTTGCCCTAGAAGCTTTGAAACAGATAAGTTCCAGGAACCCTTTGGGTACCAGTAAGCTTTCCTAAGATCATCAAGAATCCCATCAACGTCACCAATAATAAATGCTCTAATCAATCTCTGCTTTGGATATAATGGCACTGACAAAATGAGCAATTGCCTCCTTGGACATCAATGTATGAGGGCCACTGTCGTATGCGTAACTGAGAATTTTATATTGATGCAGACTCCTAGCAGAGGATTGTCTGTCTTTTAATGTATTAAATTTGTCTAAAGTCACTGTGGTGCCAGTCCTGGACTGTCGGATCCCTGCAAAAAAAAAAAAAAAAAAGGAGTAATGTAAATGGTTGCCTCCCTCTAATGGGAAAATAGTTCGGTGCTCATCTACTTCCACCAAGGCCATATCTGAAAACTGGCACAATTTTACGTTCAAGTGAAGAAACAGCAATGTGAAAATGGCCAATACAATATGAATTGTGATTGGGTTTGAGCAAGATGAGTGATTTTGACTGATTTTGTGAAAAGGCTGTGATTTTTGCAAGGTTGTTGGTGCATGGGTGTTTTTCATGGTAGCAAATTACTTTGAAGACATACAGTGTCTTTTTGAGCAGCCATATCCCCCACCCTTGATATAAAAACATCTTAAGATGTTCCTTGAAAAGGTCAGGCTTTCAAAACTACTTCTAATGCATCTTTGAGCCGCCAAGACATTTTGGTTTTGTTTTCAACTAAGTGTTCATTTCTTTTCATTCTGTTTTTGAACACTAAACTCAGGAAACACATGTTGAGAGTTGCTCTATGTAATTACACACCTTGCCTCGCATGACAAGATGGGATGAAAACGGAGATTCGTACTTTGTTATTCCCAAATGGTCCAAAGATACTTCTTAACTGGAGCAGAATTCATCATGGAGCTCATTACGTTGTCCAAGCTGTTTATCCTCACAATGGTCGAGGGAGTGCCAGAAACTATCAGGGCTAACATTGGACAAAAGGCCGTATATGAAAATGCAGTGGTACATTGCCTTAAAAACAGTGCCGTAACTTAAGTCTGAAATGCAGGGGTGCTGACTTTTTTTTTTTTGGGGGGGGTGGATACATTCTCTTTTTTTCCTTTTTCAGTCATGTGGACTTTTCATTGTCATGGAGAACAAATAGGTACTAAGCAACAGTCAAGAGCAGTGGTTCTTGAACATTTTACATCAAGCACCACCTGAAAAAAACACAGTAGTGTAGTAGGCTAAAACGTCAATCAAAAGTGAGGCAGTTTTAAATTTTATTTCAGTGACTATTTCATGTTCCACCAGAAGAAGCGCATGTACCGCCAGTCGTACTTGTACCACAATTTGAGAATTAAAGGTGCAGATGTGTCAAACAATTTTTTTTCATGGGCCACGCCGGGGGTGCTGAATGCCTTGACCACGAGGCAGTCTTGGTCGATCGCGTGACAGCATGCCAAAAAAAAAAAAAAGAAGTCAGCCAATGTTCCCTCTAAACTGCGCGCATGCGGAAATGTGCACTGCTCATGCAGTCTCTTTGGAGATATTCTGTGTTGCGCACAAAAAAAAAATCCCATGGAAATTGAAAATTTAACATACAGCTATTCCGTTTCTGGCATTTTGCAAAATGATTCAATGAGTGAGGGATGACTGGTTGTTACATCCAATGGCACAATTCACATACATACTGTAAGAAGAAGCCACTGGTTTCTTTTAGGCAGCACATGGAACTTATGATAACTTGAGGGAGCTATGTTGGGTCAGGAAAGAAAGGGAAATAACTCTGTGCTAACTTTGACCGATGAGTTATCCTCTCCTTATACCAAATTATGGCCTCAGATTGAAACACTTATAATACAAATATTTTGATATATTGAAGGATATAATGCATGAAAATTATGATGTCCCAAAAATGGGACGCTGCCCCCGAATGGGTGAAAATGGTTTGGGAGCATCATCATCATCATCACCCCCTTCCCCTTGTCGGTAGCTTGGGAGAGGCTGGCTGCTTGAAAAGTAGATCTTGGTGTAAAACGTCTGGGCACCCCTGGGCCACATAGTTAATGGTTTTCCTCAGAGTGGCCTTATGACTATGAAAACCATATAAATATTGTGACTTCAGCATTTTATTTCATGTTTATTCCCCTGGTAATTGATTGTTACATACTATATATTCTTAGGAAGGAATTGAATCTGAAATCAAAAGTAATGGAAAACTCTCATACAAATATTAGGTATACAACTATTAATCACGTTATGTTTAAGGGTTTGGTGGAGCAAAAAATACTTGGATGAAACTATGAAGCAAAAGACACTCTAGACCAGGGGTCACCAACCTTTTTGAAGCTGAGGGCTACTTTGTGAGCACCGATCATATGAAAGGCTACATAAGCCCATATCTGTGGTTAGAGTTCATTATATATTAAATATTTTTGTTTACATTCTTTATATTATATGCACAAATAATAATAATGATAATAATTTGTGACCTGTGCTATTCATATACATGACTCGCGGGCCCCTGCTCTAGAAACACTAATTGCTTTAGTGGGCCACTTAAAGTGATGTGATGGGCCAGATCTGGCCCACAGGCCTTGGGTTTGATACCTCTGCTCCAGTGCTAAGTGGAAAAAAAAGTACTTACGGTAATGTTCAAAGTTTGCAGAAGGTTGAAGTGGCTTCAGCGTTAGAAAAACATTTTAAAAAATTCAGTACAGTGTTTTTGTTAAGTGCAGTCATTTTAACTTTTGAGTATATTTTCATCCATCCATTTTCTTACCCGCTTATTGCATGTTTTTGGGATGTGGGAGGAAACCGGAGTGCCCGGAGAAAACCCACGCAGGCACGGGGAGAACATGCAAACTCCACAAAGGCGCCACTTCTAAGCATCTTTATTGGGCCAGCCAAGTGTTGTTTAAACAATAGACCAATGCACTGCTGTTAATATGGCACATCTATATTCCATTTGGGTGGGGTCCATTTCTTTGATCATCCTTGAGATAGAAGACATTTGGGACGACCAGAACCCTTCCTAGAGGTGACCATTTGTCCAGACCGAGGAATCAGAAGTGAAGAGCCTTGGTGAGGAAGGTTTGAGCCCCGGAGATGCAGTTGAGATTTGTAAAAAAAAAAGTTTTAGAAAGTACAGCCCTCCATTAGTCGAAGGTTTATGGCAGAGTGGTCCAACAGAAGCTCTTCGTCAATGCAAGACACATGAAAGCTAAAAAAACAACTGAAGCACTCCAGTAGAATGAAAAAGAAGATTCTCTGGTCTTATGAGACCAAGATAGATTTTTTTTGTGTGTGCGTGGAGACAAACAGCCACTGCTGTCCAATACAGTCCCAATGGTGGTGGCAGCATCATGCTGTGGCGGTGTTTTTCAGCTGCAGGTACAGGATGACTGGTTGCAATCAAAGGAAAGATGAAGATGGCCAGGTCCTGGACGAAAAACTTCTCAAAGAGTGCCCAGGACCTTGGACTGGGCCAAAGGTTTACCTTCCAACAAGACAATGACCCAAAGCACACAGTTAAAGTAACGAAGGAATGGCTTCAGAACAACTTCAGGACTGCTCTTGAATGGCACAGCCAGCGCCCTGACTTAAACCCAATTGAGCATCTCTTGATGGACCTGAAAATGCCTGTCCACCAATGTTCAACCATCCAAGCTGAGAGAACTGGAGAGGATGGGCAAAGGAGGAATGACAGAAGATCCTCAAATCCTGGTGTGAAAAACTTGTTACACCATTCTAAAGGCTATATTGCCTTAATACGGCGCTTTTAGTAAATATTGAGAAAATTGTGTAAATATTTATGGCTATGTGATATTCCACTTTTTCTATTTTAATCTGCAAAAAAATCAACAATTAATATTTTTTATTGTCACTATGGGGTAGTGTGTATATTAATGAGGAAAAAAATGAACTTAAATGATCTTAGCCCACTGGAGCGGTTCACAGCCGAGTGTGAAGTGGCTGGGATGACAATGAGCACCTCCAAATCTGAGACCATGATCCTCAGTCGGAAAAATGTGCCATGCTTTCTCCAGGTCGGGGATAAGATCCTGCCCCAAGTGGAGGAGTTCAAGTATCTTGGTGTCTTGTTTACAAGTGAGGGAGGCATGGAGCGGGAGTTCAACAGGCGGATCAGTGAAGCATCTGCAGTGATACGGACTTTGTACAGTATCTGTCCCTTGTCGTAAAGAGGGAGCTAAGACAAAAGTCGAAGCTTTGAATTTACCAGTTCATCTATGTTCCTACCCTCACATGTGGTCACGAGCTATGGGTCATGACCAAAAGAACAAGATCCTGGATGCAAGCAGCCGAAATGAGTTTCCTACGCAGGGTGTCCAGGCTCTCCTTCAGAGAAAGAGTGAGAAGCTTGGTCATCCAATCCGAATGCCTCCCAGATGCCTCCCTGGTGAGGTGGTCCAGGCACGTCCCACCGGAAAGAGACCCCGGGGATAACCCAGGACATGCTCGAGAGACTATGTCTCTTGGTGGGTCTGGGAACACCTCGGGATCCCTCTGGAAGAGCTGGATGCAGTGGCTGGGCAAAGGGAAGTCTGGGTATTCCCACTAAAGGTAGTGCCACAGCGAGTCAACTCTGAAAAGCAGTAGAACATGGATGGATGGATGATGGATGAAATTTGCCCAATGGCTGCAATATAAGTGTGAAATATTTAGGTGCGGCTGAATACTTTTCGTACACACTGGACATTGCTTGTGAACTGTAAAAAAAAAACTTTGGGAGACAAAAATATCCCTCTGAAAAGGTGCAGGAAACATGTCCCTCATATCCCCTCATAAATTTTGCCTGTTTAGCAGTTTAATTTGAGCTCACTCTGTATCTCAAATCCACTTGACCCACTATAATAAATGCAAATGTCATTACCTTTCAGCTCCGATGCCCCCTGCCCCCAAACATCAACAAAATTTTATAAGGTGCTTTAATCAGAAAAATATTACTCTTGATAGAGAGACTTAATAACCGTGGCCCCCAACTCTTGGTATAAGAGATGACACCTTGCGTGTCTGCGTGTTCGACTAAATATGTATTATATTACATCATTATCATCATAATTACAAATCACTTCAGATCCTAGAATTTCCCTGATAGAATCCTCCAGCTGACATCTCTCAATTTAGATGTTATGTGTCTATTGTTGTTTTTGGAAGACACCATAGGATAAGAGTCGCTTGGGCAGTCATGTCTGTCACTCAGGAGGTTCCTTTATCAGGTTATCATGAATAAGGCTTTGACCGGCAACGTTATTAACAATTAATCATTTCTTTAGCAATGATAAAGCAGCATTAAAAATTGATGCATTTCAGCACAGCGGAGCAAAGAAAACACTTATGCTTCTTTCCCCTGAGAGATTGCGACTTCTTACAGGGTCCCTCCCACCAAGATATTTGTCATGTGAAAATACGTTTGAATCGGACCAATGATACACCCGCTGAAAGCACAGAATTATTTCGCATGTCAGGTTTCTTTCATCCCTCTGTTTGAGGCTGTTGCTAAGGCAACAGCAAAGCAAATTCATTCTGGTTGTCTTTCTATAATTATTCTGATGTGTGCGTGACGTGTGTGCGTGCGTGTGGATGTGTAGAGCAAGTTATTACAGGAAAGGTGGTCGTGCCATGCTGCCAGTAAAATGGATGCCACCTGAAGCCTTCATGGAAGGCATCTTCACATCAAAAACAGACACTTGGTGAGCACCCCTATCCTCAATGTAGAATACATAGCCACAGCCCACCACACACCCACTATCACTTTGAAATCGTATTTTGATGTGTTACATTTGCATGTATGCTGTTGCTCTCTATGATGGCTATCTGTCCTTCAAGCTGGCACACTCGAGTGTTTGTTCTTTTTTAATTCTTTATCTTAGCTCTTTTAAATCCCCTCTTATCCTTTATAGCCATAGCTTTGATGGTGATTGTGATATATGAATTGATTGTCCTTCTCACCCTCTTTCGTTTTTCTCAATGTTCGCCAAGGTCATTTGGGGTTCTGCTGTGGGAGATTTTCTCATTGGGCTACATGCCTTATCCAAGTCGCAGTAACCAAGAAGTGATGGACTTTGTAACCAACGGTGGAAGAATGGACCCACCCAAAAACTGCCCTGGGCCAGTGTACGTGAATATGAACATGTATTCAGTGTTTGTTGCGGTATAACACAAAGTACAATGAATGGCTTGATTTTAAGATGCCCGTGAAACGTACACTTATTTAAGTGGGGCTTGCAAAAACAAAAAAATGCTCTGAATGCGCAGGATGACTCATATAAATTGTGCTTTGCAAATGTAATGGGTCTGATTTGCTTAAGGTTCCCCATGAAAAAACAGGCACAAACTTGATTGGTTTCACAAACAAATGTTGAATTGGTTGGACCATGGTGGTTTATTTCTTCTGCCAAAACAGATAAAATTGTGTTCATTTGGCATGCTCTGGAAGTAGATCCAAATGAATTTTACCGAGTTTGATTTTTAAACTTGAGATGAATTGCTCTGAGGGATTTTGTGTCCTTAAATACTGTGTATGAAAGCCAGGTGCAAAACAGCGCCACTTTGCATAACAAGCATCCAGTTACATTGGATGGTGGAGGAGGTGCAAGGCATAATGAGAGGAGACCGGGAGAATTGATCTTTTCCGCTTGTGGAATTTTTAAAATGCCACAAGCAAAAATTATGACTAGAGCTATATACTCTTCACCATTGCAATTTTGGAGCTTTCCAAGGATCTGAGGTCTGACCCGGAGCCAGTCAAATGAAGGAGTCACACCAGAACATATATGACAAAACTCTTTTTATCACTGCATTTGCAGATGCGTCATTTAAACACATTGTGGCACTTTCTGCTGTCCTCTCCCAGAGCACTTCTTTAGTTAAACGCAACCTGAACAAATACAGTGGACGCCTGCATAAACCTCTAAAGCTTTAATTTTTTTTCTTTTATTAGGATGGGGGAACAAACGCCCCAAAACATGTCTTAGTGTTTTTTTTTCCTCTTTCAAGATTATTTTGTTTAATTGTAAACCTGGGGTCAATTGAAATAAAACAAAATAAACTATTATGTGGTTCATAACTTTCCCAACATACAGTGCAAGATTTATTTTCTTTACTCTGTACTTTTTTTCTTGCACAAACAATTTCAATTCCGTCATTCAAAATGTCATTTTCTGCTATTGGTACTCTCCCAAATTTTGCTAATGCAAATCCCTCTTTTAAATAAGGTGGGCTCCTCCACCTCCAAAGTTGGGCGTGCAATATTATTCAGCCCCCTTGCATTAATACATTGTCTCTATCAGTTTTGCCCATCAAGAGACTAAAATTCTTGCCCTTGCAAAACAGCTTGAGCTCAGTGAGGTTGGATGGAGAGCGTTTGTGAACAGTAGGATTCAGCTCTGCCCACTGATTCTCGATTGGATTCAGGTCTGGACTTTGACTTGGCCATTCTAACACCTATATATATTTATTTGTGAAGCCATTCCATTGTTGATTTGGCTTTATGTTTTGGATGATTTTCTTGTTGGAAGATGAATCTCGAAGATGAATCTCTGTCCCAGTCTCAGGTCTTTTGCAGACTCCAACAGGTTTTCTTCCAGAATGGTCCTCCTATATTTGCCTCCATTCATCTTCCCATCAATTTTACCATCTTCCCTGTTCTGCTGAAGAAAAGCAGGCCAAAACCATGAGGCTGCCACCACCATGTTTGACAGTGGGGATGGTTTGTTTAGGGTGATGAGCTACTTTGCTTTTATGTCAAACATTTTGCACTGTAGCGAAAAAGTTCGATTTTCGTTTCATCTGACCAGAGCACTTTCTTCCACATGTTTTGTGTGCCTCCCAGGTGGCTTGTGGCAAAAAAAAAACAAGATGTTTTATGGATATCTTTCTTCTTGCCAGTCTTCCACAAAGGCCAGATTTGTGCAGTGTACGACTGATGGATCGACTCTCCCACTTCAGCTGTAGATCTCTGCAGTTCATCTAGAATGATCATGGGCCTCTTGACTGCATCTCTGATCAGTCTTCTCCTTGTTCGAGGTGCAAGTTTAGAGGGACGGCCAGGTCTTGGTAGATTTGCAGTTGTCTGATACTCCTTCCATTTCATTATGATTGTTTGCACATTGCTCCTTGAGATGTTTAAACCTTGGGAAATGTTTTTGTATTCAAATCCGGCTTTAAACTTCTCCATAACAGTATCTCGGACCTGCCTGGTGTGTTCTTTGGTCTTTATGAAGCTCTCTGCACTTTAAACAGAACCCTGAGACTGTCACAGAGCACATGCGTTTGTACAGAGACATGATTACACACAGGTGGATTCTATTTATCGTCATCAGTCAATATTGGATCATTCAGAGATCCTCACTGAACTTCTGGAGTGAGTTTGGTGCACTGAAAGTAAAGGGACCGAATAACACTCTAACAAAAGTAATTAAAAAAAAAGTCTAAAATAGCCAATAAATTTTGTTCCACTTCACGATTGTGTCCCGCTTGTTGTTGATTCTTGACGAAAAAATTAAATTTTATATCTTTATGCTTGAAGCCTGAAATGTAGCAAAAGGTTGAAAACCTTAAAGGGAGCCGAATACTTTCACAAGGCTCTGTGTCAGTGTGTGTGCGTGTGTGTATATATATATATATATATATATATATATATGTGTGTATATATATATATATATATATATATATATATATACACATATACATTTTTTTAGGTAAACTTTAGGGGTGTGCATTATACTTCAGGACGCAATATACAATTACAGTGTGTGTGTATACATATATATATATATATATATATATATATATTATATATATATATATATATGCAAATGTCTCATGCACTCAAGAGCTGAAAGTAGCATCTGCAAATTAATGCAAAACGCAGAAAGCAGAAGAAGTGAAGTTGCCTTGCTAGCATTGTAGAGATTTTTAAAACACATTTGCAGTACAGGTGTCTGTTATATGGGATTCTTCTGCATTACAATCATGAGGATGAAGATGTTAACAAAAGTGCGTTCCACTTTTAGAAATTTCAGTACAAATTACGAATAGCTACGTGCATATAATTTTCACTCAACTGAACGTGTTTATTGACGTGCCATCATTAAAATGTCATCTGTTGTGTCAGCGTAGTGATAAAACTTTTTTCACGATGGTTTTAAAATTGAGACCACAGCATATGAAACTTAACCCTTAATCTAATGAAAACTGTCAATTTTCCACAGTCAGCGCTTCGAGATAAACTAACAAACCAACAGTGATTTAATGAAAGTGGCCGCAAAAAAAAAAACGCAGCTTTTTGTCACATTACTTTTTTTTCTGAAGGATGGTAACATTTTTGTGTCATGCCATAATTCTGGATGGCTTTCATTTTCCATTAACCCATGAGGTACCCATCTATTTACATCTGACTGACAAAAAACAGTCGTGGCTGTTGCTCGATTGTGTTCTCTTAAGAACTGTAGGAGTTACGAGACTGTCACCAAAAAGAAGTCAAGTTGAGTTAAATTGAGTTTAAAATGAGTTTGTAAATTAAAACGATTCTGTGTAATAGACTCAATCACTCATAAACTCAGTTAATTTTCATTTAACTTTTTGTAGGGTGTAAATTTTTTGTGCTATGATTTATAGAGAAAAACAATTCGGGAAAAAAAACATTTTATTACAAGTCCAATACATGTTGCGACTGGAGCAAGATTGTATCACTTGACTTATGACTTACCGTACTTAAAGCAAGTAATAACTTGCTTGATTCTTTTCTTTTTTTGCACAGTGACTTGGGAGTTCCTTGAGACTCTGGGATTTCCTTATGGTGCATAAAAAAGTTGTTAATATCTGAAAAACAACCTTTTTTGTGTAAAACAACCAGCAATGTGCTGTGCGGCTACCTGATAGTGGTGGGCATTTTGAGTGTACTCAATCACTCAAATCAGTTCCTGAAAAAGATTCATTCAAAAGATTGCCTCGGTGAATCTTTCACTTCTTTTTCATAAAATGATTTAAGTGCATTCCATAATTGATCCCTCTCTGAGGTTCACGTGCTCTCAACACATTCACCGAAGCACTACATGGGTTGTAGTTGAGGTGTATTTTGACGTAGCAAAGGCAGAGGGAGGAAAAAAAAACTGCGCGGAGGGGAGCAAGCAACAGGGTCAACCGACTGTCCTTCCACGTTCACTTACATCCATCTAGTCTAGACTCTAGGCTCTCGCCAAACGCCATGAGTTTTCAGCATTCCGGTGCACAGCATCGCTGACACCACCATCTGCCACTTGGGCTTCCTGCTCACTCACCTTAATGTTATTGTGATCTGATTAGTGGAAAGTGTCTTGAGTGTTAAGAAGCATTATATCAGTTCAATGTGTTATTATTATTATTATTACTATTATTATTATTAAATAAAATTGGGCTTTAATAGTCTCATCAGAGACACAGAGGGAATGATATGTATGTGTGCATATATACTGTACATTTATTTTAAATACGTGCTTCACTAAGTCAAAATAAGCCGTTACCATGAAGAAACGGGTGCCAGTGAAAGCTATCCCCACAAGGACGTCAGGACGGGCATTTAAAATCACTCATGAGTGCGCTCACTGCGTAGTACATTGTTCCTCTGGAAAATAAAAGCGATTCACAAACAAAGAAAATTAATTGCTCTTCAGTTCCTAAGTGCACCAGTTCAGTAACCAAAATTCTCAATTCGCTTAAGCCACTCCCCAGAATGAATCACTCTTGACTTCCTCAGTACACCAGTTCAGTGAACAACTAGCTCAGTTCACTTAAGTCCCTTCCTGCACCAAGGCTGCCTGCACGCTGGCTGTTCATTGGTCATTCACCAAATATTCAAAAGTGAGTGTCAGAACACTTCAACGGGTCCGTTTCCTCACCCAGGTGACTTGCTCACCTTACACCGGCAGGCGGCAGCCAAGCAAAAATAACAAATTTCATAAATTGATTCTGTTCGGTTCTTTCACTAAAAAGATTACTTCTTTTGAAAAAATCGTTCACGAACGTAACAACACTCCGAGCCTGGCTCTCATGGGGAGGGGTCAAATAGGCGCATTTGCCATTCATAAGAATAAGATAGTGCTAATTCAGAAAGAAGGTGGCGAGGTTAGCCTCCGCCGGACACTGAAGCTCGGTTAACGGCCTCTGCTGGATGCTGAAGCTCGGCTAACGGCCTCCGCAATTGGCTGGTAAACATTTCAGGGTGGGCCTCCTGTCCAAAGCAGGCTGGGATAGGCTCCAGCACTCCCACAACCTTTGTGAGGCTAAGCGGCACGGAAAGTAAATGGATAGTTAGTAAATAAAAGCTGCTTTACTGTTGTTCTCGGTTCCCTGCCCTGTGTGTACCAAAGCGGGATTGTAGGTTGCAGTCGACCTGTGATAGTTGATCTTGCCGGCTTCCCTCAGACTATCAGAGATGTAACACATGGGGAGCGCCATCAGTGTGAAGTTTAACCCACAAGACTCCCATTCCATCCCTGTTTGTGTTGAAAGCAATCATCACTGTACATCTTATGACTGGAATGTGCCAAGCTGTAAAGTTCTGTTTGAAAAAAAAAAAAGTCCAAGTACAGTAGATGTCAGCGCTAATGCTACACCTCATTTATCTTCCATTCTGCTTGTCCTCACGAGGCTCACAAACATGCGGAGCCTATCCCAGATATCTTCAGACAAAAGGCACAGTACACCCTCAACTGGTCACCAGCCAATCGCAGGGCACCTAGAAACAAACAACCATTCGCACTCACGTTCACAGCTATGGGCAATTTAGGGTCTTCCTGAGGGAAATTAGGGTAATTAATGCTTGTTTTGGGGGATGTGGGAGGAAACCACAGTGCCTGGAGAAAATCACTGCTACACTTGCATTCTCCAATTTGTTGTGTAAATGGTTATTGATGGGATGATTGCATTATCCTGAAAGATTTGCCTCCAGCATCAGAAGACTCTCTCGACCCATTTTGCTTATGGAGATTGACAGACCCAAAAGTAGCTCTAGACCCTCAGAGTGCAGTGTTTTCGGGGGCTCTAAGCTCTATACTAAAAACACTTATAAGCCCATTGAGGGAGAGAGAGAAGCTTTTAGAGTTTACATCCTTTGCTCTATCTCTTTATCTTATTTTTTTTCTTGTTGCAGCCATCCAATGATTAGGATGAAGAACTTAAGCATGTGAACCAATATTCAAACATTATCTGGCGACTCAGTCTCTTCGACAGATGCTGATTGATTAATGCCGTTTTAATCCTCATTCCGCCACAATATGCCCAGTTAGAATATTCTATAGAAAGTGATTGTAGAGAAAAAAAATGAAATATTCAATAGTAGTCCCAGATGTCAGAATTTGACAGGGCGGTTACCGCAGTGACGGGAGTTCATCTGCAATTTGAGAGAAGTCAATTGAATGAAATAATGGGAAAAGGCAGTCTTTATTGATGTCCTTGAAAACATTAACTGTTTTATTACGATAATTACTTTATCAGTGGGCCTCAAATGAAACCAGTGAACAGACTTTTAGGGATTTATTAAAAAAAAAAAAAAAACGAGAGCCTCAAGTATGAGTGGAAAAAAATGATAAACAAAGCTTTCGATGAGGATGACGATTCCAGAGTATCAATTATATTGGGCCCTGGGTTGGTTATAGGGAATAGGGTGTAATCAGCTTTGAAGTTTTACATCAAACAATATACTTAAATACTGCACATATTTTACAAGTAGGTACAGTGAAGAAACGTATTTGACCACCCTGATATAGTGCAAGTTCTCCCACTTAGAAATCATGGAGGGGTCTGAAATTTTAATCATAGGTGCAAGTCCACTGTGTGACACATAATCTAAAAAGAAAAATCCAGAAATCACAAATGTATAATTTTTCTACGATTTATTTGTGTGATACAGCTGCAAATAAGTATTTGAACACCTGTCCATCAGCTCGAATTCTGACCCTCAAAGACCCGTTAGTCCGGCTTTAAATGTCCACCTCCACTCCATGTATTATCCTGAATCAGATGCACCTGTGTGAGGTCGTTAGCTGCATAAAGACACCTGTTCACCCCATAAAATCAGTAAGACTCAAACTTGTTACATGGCCCAGACCAAAGAGCTGTCTAAAGACACCAGAGATGAAATTGTACAGCTCCACACGGCTGGAAAGGGCTACGGAGAAATTGCCAAGCAGCTTAGTGAAAAAAGGTCCACTGTAGGAGCAATCAATGGAAAATGGAAGAAGCTAAATATGACGGTCAATCTCAATCGGAGTGGAGCCCCATGCAAGATATCACCTCGTTGGGTCTCACTGATCCTTAGAAAGGTGAGGAATCAGCCCAGGACTACACGACAGGTCTTGGTCAATGACCTGAAAAGAGCTGGGACCACCGTTTCCAAGGTTACTGCTGGTAATACACTAAGACGTCGTGGTGTGAAATCGTGCATGGTGCGGAAGGTTCCCCTGCTTAAACCACACGTTTTAAGTTTGCCAATGACCATTTGGATGATTCAGAGGAGTCGTGGGAGAAGGTTTTGTGGTCAGATGGGAACTTTTTGGTTATAATTCCACTTACCGTGTTTGGAGGAAGACGAATGATGAGTTCCATCCCAAGAACACCATCCCTAATGCGAAGAATAGGGGTGGAAGCATCATTCTTTGGGGTTGTTTTACTGCACATGGGACAGAATGATTGGACTGTATTAAGGAGAGCATGACCGGGGCCATGTATTGTGAGATTTTGGGAAACAACCTCTTTCCCTCAGTCAGAGTATTGAAGATGGGCCATGGCTGGGTCTTTCAACATGACAATGACCCAAAGCACACAGCGAGGTAAACTAAGGATTGACTCCGTAAGAAGCATATCAAGGTTCTAGCGTGGCCTAGCCAGTCTCCAGACCTAAACCCAATCGAAAATCTTTGGCGGTAGCTGAACTCCATGTTTCTCAGCGACAGCCCAGAAACCTGTCTGATCTAGAGAAGTTCTGTGTGGAGGAGTGGTCCAAAATGCCTCCTGCAGTGTGTGCAAACCTGGTGAATAACTACTGGAAACATTTGACCTCTATATTTGCAAACAAAGGCTACTGTACCAAATATTAAGATTTGTTTTCTCAGGTGTTCAAATACTTATTTGCAGCTGTATCACAAAAAAAATCATTGAAAAAATCATACATTGGGATTTCTGTCTTTTTCTTATTAGATTATCTCTCTCACAGCGGACATGCACCTACAATGAAAATTTCAGACCCCTCATGATTTCTAAGTGAGAGAACTTGCAATATAGGAGGGTGTTCAAATACTTCTTTTCTTCACTGTAGACTGTTTGGTTTTAATTCCTATTAGATTCCTGTAGTCCCTCTTTTAGTAAATGTTTAATCAACACATTCATTTAGTTTAGTGGTTACAAGAAAGCAGTTTATATTCCTGGTTGTAAAGAAATAACTAAAGAACTTATTCAATGTGTGATTTATGAAAATCTCTCCAATTAGATCAGCATTTGCCTGGAATGTCAACATATGTTAAGAAATTCTTCCAGCGATTAAAAGTACAAGGTGCTAGGTAAAAGTACAAAAAAATGTGTTCATGTCCGTACATTCTTTTTTACACACAGGTACCGTATAATGACTCAAAGTTGGCAGCACCAACCTGAGGATAGACCCAACTTCTCAACCATCCTGGAGAGAATCGACTACTGCTTGCAGGTGAAAAAAAATATATATTGTGGCTGTGATTGCACTCTGGGGTTTAATGTGAACCTGTCCAAAGTTGTGTTTGTTGTTTTCATTGGATCACATCATTTCTCTATCAAAGATTCACGTAGTAATTTCTGCATCATATAAATGGGGACATAAACATTAGTGGAAAATATACAGTCGAGCATGACCTGGAATTGAAAATCAGAAACATCAAGACATCAAGACTTGTCCTATGGAAATTTTGGAAAAGAAGCTACAAAGACATCAGAATAACAGATGTATATTACTGTAGTTCTTCAAATAGGGACCTCCATTCTAATAGACACAGGGCCCTAATTAATCATTGTCCCCTCAATTCAATAAAAGCTGCACCCTAACTCAACACATATTGTTTCAACCCCATAAGAAAAAGATATAATAATGGGTTGTGCCAAAGCGTATCTGCGATTACCTCTACGAGGTCTTTATCAAAGACTTCAGTCATATAGCACACGTTGCCTACAGAGCTGACATCGGATCTGTGGTATGGAGAAACTGCTGCTGTATGGAACACAGCATTCTGGTATCAAATCTGCCTAGAAATATCCTTTGGAGATAAAAACAAAAGATGGCTAGGATGTCCACTGACACGGCTCAGTGGATGTGGGAAAAAGAAAGTGAGAAGCTCGACAGAAAGCTTTTTGAGTTGACTGAGTCCGTGTAGGACATATAAGTGATCAGAAAACGCATGAAAAGAAAGTGAGTGACAGAGCCCACATTACGTTAATTTATTCATTTTCAACTGCTTATTTTGTATTCAGGTGTGCGGTCAAGCTTATAGCCTGTCCCATTTGATAAGTGGACACGATGGATAGATTGCTTCCCTATCACGTACCAAATTACATATTATTTTCATACATTAGTGTCTTCAGATACAAGTTCAATTTGTTCTGTGATCTCACCACTAACTTTAAAGCCTGGGTGTCATCCCTATAAACATTCTCAAATAGATATTGTAATGAAAAATACATATAACAGTATTCACTTCAATGTCTATACGAAGAAAAAAAAGGGAGCGGAGAGCGCGTCATCTATGCACAAAGTTGCGCAATTGAGTGTCCCTCGACATCCAAGAGGTCCCCATATTAGTCGCGTCCTCTGTCCTTGACGTCATCGCCACTTCCGCCGTTGAAAACGCGGAGTGCCTGCTACTATGAAAGCCGAACAACAGAGAGATTCGGATTTTTCCGACGCATTTCCTTTACGCCACTTCCTGCTTCTTCTCGAAAACAAATCCCTCGAGAGGATTTTCATGGCGGGAGTTACAAAAAGCCGTATACGTCAAAATCATGTTTTATGGTGAAAAAACATATGGGACCATATTGGCTGTGGGTTTTTCATTAATAATATACCAAAAACCATCCGTTTGACGACACTTGGCCTTTAAATAACTCAAAACATTAACCATTAAAATGAATGAACATCATTAATCGATTCCCAGCCACCCCAAAAAAATAATTAACTATTAAAATAAAAATAATGTAAATTGTAATATAGAACAATAGCACTCATAATATTGTGCTTTATAAAAATATATGGTAAAAGCATTTATTTAAATGGAATTTAAAAGAATTAAACCATTTTTGTCACATTGCATCAATCCACTATAAGCAGAATGTCACGTGTCCAACACGGAATAGCTGACTTTCTGCATAAATGCTATGCTAACGATCAAAAGTAGAGTTGATTGCATGATTTTTTTTTTCTGTAAGTTGAACTTGTTAAAGTTTTGTTTTCTTTACGTCTGCCATCTTCAGACAAAAAGTTAAATACATGTATAACATTTATTCATACAAGCCATAGCAAGGCAAATGTATTTATATAGCGCATTTCAGAGACAAGGTATGCCTGGACGCGGGCCACCAGGGTTCCCTCTGGAGCCAGGCTTGGAGGTCGGGCTCGAAGGCAAGCGCCAGGTGGCTGGGCCTGCACTAATGGGGCTCGGACAAGCACAGTCCAAAGGGGTAATGTGGGTCTCCCTTCCCATGGCCTCACTACCTGTGAGAGGGGCCATAGGGGCCAGGTGCAGTGTGAGCTGGGCATTGGCCGAAGACAGGGACCTTGACGATTTGTTCCTCGTTTCTAGGGACACGGAATGTCACCTCTCAAGCAGGAAAGGAGCCCGAGCTGGTGTGTGAGGTTAATAAGTTCCAAATAGATAGTCGGGTTTGCCTCCACACACGGCTTTGACTCTAGTACCAGTCCTCTTGGGAGGGGTTGGACTCTCTTTCACTCTGGAGTTCCCCACTATCAGAGGTGCTGAGGAGGTGTGCATATAATTATTGCCCCCCGGCTCGGTGCCTGTACGTTGGGGATCACCCCAGTGGACGAGATGGTTTGTGGCTGTGCACCAAACAGGTCAGAGTACCCACACGTTTTGGAGTCCTGAGAGGGAGTGCTGGAGAGAGCTCCCATTCGGGACGCCATCATGGGGTACTTCAATGTCCATGTGGACAAAGACAGTGACAACTGGAAGGGTGTGATTGGGAAGAACGGTCCCCCAATCAGACCCGAGTGCTGTTCTGTTACTGGCCTTCTGTGCTCATCACTGATTGTCCATAACAAACACCATGGTGATGCCTGGTATTTAGTACCTGAAGTAACATGTATTATCCACATCACTACACCAGGAAGGTACTTGGGTCATTACACGAGGAAGGTATCCATCAGTGATATTTTTTATTACTCATTTCACAACACAATATTTAAAGCGCTGCACCAAATATCAATTGGAGCTACTTTGTACCCAGCATTCAATTATAGTAACGGTCTTCTATGTAACATTAGATCAGTCATTAAGCTATTGACTGAGCTAAGCTAAAATCTAAAATGTTATGTTAACCATTAACACTCTAACCTAAACATTTTAGGACCCCGATGTGGTGACCATGCCTTTGCCTATCGAATACGGGCCTGTCCAGGAAGAAGAGGAGTGTGTACCTCTACGCGCTGATGATCCCTCTGGTGCTACTGTGCTGGTGAATGCTAAAGTACCTGATGGGGAACTTCCACAGCAACATCCATGCTATCACTCAGAGGAGAGTCATAGAGGAGTGGAGCACACTGCCGGGTCAAGCACAGCATCTCAGGCCAAAGCACAAACACCATCTCAGCCCAAAACATACCTACATCAGCACCAGCAACTTCACACACAGACCTCCATGACAATGGCTACCACTGTCACCTCGGCAGCCACCTCCACACTCACTGACAAGGGTCCTGCCCAGCCAGGCCCAGAGGGGGGCCACATCAATCTTGCCTTTACCCAGGGTCACCCGGGAGAGAAGGAGAACCACAGTGGGAAGAACACCAGTCTTTGGAACCCCACTTATGGCTCGTGGTTCCTGCAGCAGCTACAGAGAAAGCAGCAACAGAGGCAGGGGGGAGTGGGGGGCGGTTTGGCGGGAGGCGTCACCGGTGGGAGGGTGCCCGGTGAAGGGCAAGAGCATGTGGGACGGACTGTTGCTGAGGTGGCCGGTTCGGTGGGTCTCCAGCATAAGTTTCCACATCAGCATCAACTTCAGATGCTGCAGCAGGGTCATTGCGGACCCCCGTCAGTGTCTCCACCTCCAGTCACACAGTCCCCCCTCCTCTTAGATTCAGGCACTTTGCCACCTGGTCCCCTCTACAGGCTACGACATTTCCCCTGCGGGAGTATCAGCTATGGTTACCAGGAGCAAGGCCTGTCGATGGGGGGGAACCCTCCTCCACTCCTTCCCTCCCAACAGGGCGCATCAGCAGCCCACCAGAGAGCCCCAACGACGGTGTCTATGGGTCGTTCAGGATTACCAGAGGACAGCCGACCACTGTTGGTCACTATGGGGACAGTGCAGGACACCCGAATGCCCAGGATGGAGGGTCACAATGCGACTGTGCTTTAGCCGACATGCCGGTGGTCTAATTCACAACCCATCTTCGGCAACTGTGTTTCGGAGTACACAACATCCACAAATCCCACCATCCTTTGGTTTCTCCTTCCAATTTGGAAACAACCTTTTAAGCATGACCAAGAACTCAATCTGTGAAACTTTCATGATGACAAACCGATCAAGTGTATAATTCCCAAGTGAGCATCAAAGCACATCAGCAAACACGGGACGGTCAAGTGAATTCAATGGCTAGTTTTTGAGTCCACAAAATGTATTTTTTCATCGTAAAGGGAGCGTGACCGAGACCTCAGAGCGTTTTTAAAAAATATTTAAATTTTTTGTGTCACTAAGTGACAGCTGAGGCACCACCAGAATGGACGATTATTCTGATTTAAACCTCAATAGTATGCTGACTGCAGACTGATTCACAAACTGATGACTCTGGAGACCAGTTTAAAGGGGGTGCTGCCAGCCACATGTTTCATTTCAATTGCAGGACCCTAAAATTGCCCACAACCTTCACAAAGGTGGGGGGAGGGGGACTTGGCAATTGACTCCCGATTTTTGAGACTCATGTTGTTGGATTTACAGAGACATTTGTACTAAAAAGAAAAACTACAAAAAAATTGTTTGTTGATGTTTTGCTTGGCCTGCTTGTTTATTATTTGAATGAGGCGCTATAAATTATCAATGAACAGGCTCGTAGCATAAGGAAAACCAGCCCGCATCAGATAACGCTCACATCATGTTTTAAACTGTTTGAAATGATTCACAGCAAAGAGCGAGCCAAGAAAAAGTGAGAAAGAATTCCCCCTAAAAAAATGAAAAAAAAACTAACAGTAATCACAAGAAATGCCCAGTGTCCTTTTTGGTTTACGCTTTGATTGTGGATGCTTTCACAAATCTGATGCAGGTAAAGCAGAATTATTAACAGGCAGCCTCAGCCGCAATCTGTTCAGTACTTTGTTATTGCTCAACTTGAAAAAGGTCACCCCCACTGCTGTAAAATCACACCCACCCAACACTCTGTTCTTGTGCTCATGACTTCATTGTGTTGAAGACAGCAAGGTTTAACTTTCCTTCACGCTTTTTATAAAGAGACAAAAAACAACTTCCTTTTTTTGTGTGGTTATAGAAACAGTGGATACTGCTGACTCGATGTTAACCTTCAAATTTGCTATCTCAAAGCACTTCAACATTTACATATTTGATTTTTTATAACTGAACGAATGCTGTGGAATACAAATGAGTTCAATGGAGAAACGACTTTTGCTCCTTGTATAACGGTTAATATCTGCATTTCCTGTTCTGTTTCCGATCTGACAAATACAACCTCGTCGTGTTGACATTTCGGCAAGTGATGTTTGTCACCTTTTACATACATTGTTTTGACGTGACTTGACAAGCGTGTCAGTCCATCTGCTGCAAAGCAAAGATGGGCCGTCGTGCGTCATGGCCAAGTCGACGTGCAATCCATTTCTTGAGATTGCCTTCTATAGGTGGATCATTTCTTGCCACTTTGTGTTCTCTGTAGCCCAAATGTCATTCTTTCATGTACAAAGACATCCTGAACTGCAATTGTAAATGATGTAATTAAAGAGTATTGTACTATGGCACTGGTAAATGCTATATATTGCCCTTGGGAAGACATTCACCAATATGAATAAATTACTATACAATGTTTCCTGCAGAACTTTTTGATAATTTGGTACAAAAAAAAACATCAATGTAGCTTTTATTATTAATGAAGATATTCAGTAACTCTATAATTACAATGTGTAGGCGTACCTAAATGTCTACTAAGAGTGCAAATAATTCTCATGGTAAACACTTAAGTGACTCATCCCATTGTACTTGCTGGTCATGATTTAAAAATGAGGTCTAGAGGCAGGAAAATGTCTTTAATATTTTTTTTTTGTTTCTTATGGGACTTATGGTTTGACTTTACACTTTATGTGTAATCCATGGGTGCTTCAGGCAAGCACGATTCATGTGCATTCTTGACATAGAGGGATGAATGGCCCAGTAACCCCAAAAACAAGTGTCAACATACTTAAAGTGAATCTCTTTTCTATTCAAATATAGCAAATAAAGCAAAACTGGCAATTTGGGGCTGGAGTTACATGTTGGGGGTGAGCAAACTACAGCCCATGGGCTACATGCGGCCCATTGAGCATCTCAGTCTGGCCCACCAAAGATTGCTAAAAAATGGCCCAAAATCATAACATCATGACAACATTCATTTGACCTTGTCTGTAATGCCGATTGGTTCCATCAGGTAGCGCAGTAGATACGGAGATACACTGAATGGATGTTGGCTCTTTCTGTTTACTCTGCTGGAACCCTTAACCCTATTTCAACCAGCAGTTTACCAACACAAATAAAATTCAACAGTGAGTGGTGAACAGTAATTTCCCGTCAACAGTGACTGTTGTGTCATGAATGTTTCTCAAAATATCAAAAATTGCTGTTATTGTGCAAGGAGACATCTTTCGGCCATTTTATATGAACCATTTGCAAAGTAGAGACCGCAATGACGTAGAATAAAAACTAGACTGCACTCTCTGCAACCATTATGGACACCGCAATGGTCAATAGGGCAAAAAGCATGGTATACATACATTGTTATGGAAAACAATGCGATAAATATAAATATTTGGGATGTTTTGGATCCCAGGAGACATGAATAAAATCTAAAGATTTGCAGCAAGCCCAGGAAGGTTTAGAAGATACATTGACACATACTGTACATATGTGGTAGGAGGTCATATATATTAATTATAATAATAAAATAATAATATTCCCTTAGCCAAACGTTAAGTGTGTAATATAAATTAAAGACAGTATTATTTCTCACAGTAATTACCAAAATGATTAACGCAAGGCAAAAAACAGGTAAGTATATAAAAATGAAATAAAGTGTTACAAAATGTGTTACAAAATTCCGAGGGTATCACATCATACACAAAAATGCCTATGGGCTGTTGATGTGGTTCTTTGGGCTACCTAGTGCGACGTGCATCTTGTTGGTGACCTAATAGAGAACATAGATTATCCACGCAAGTATTGGGCCAGATGAGCAACATGGAAGAAAATATATTTGGATTGTCTTTCCAGCTGTTGACGATTGTCTGTTCGGCTTTACTGGAAAGTTGTTTGACAGGTCAAGTCTATACTTAACTCACCAAAGCATGGGCGCTTTGGGGACTGTTGCATCATGGGTAGTCATTCTGAAAAAATAAAATTAATTCAAGTTCTGAGAAAGCTAGAAGCATACATCTGACCAAAATATCTAAAGTTTGAAGATCCAAGGTCAGATAAGGAGCATGGCACAGCCCTAATTAATGTATTACTTTTTGAGCCTTGCCAGTACTATAAATACAATATTCAACCATGTTCGCATGAACCTTTATTAAAGAAAATAAATCTACATCTAAATTATGCCCTCCCCTTGTGGCCACAAACTTTACATTAACAGACAACTATGGAGTTTGATCGTGTGTTTCGAACAAATCAATGCATGCTTTTAGTCCACAAGATGTATTAAAAGATATTAATATATGTATGCTCCGTTGTATGATAGTTTGATTTGTCTTTCGTAGGTCCAAGTTTATCGTCACGAGTACGAAAATGACGCCTAGTTGGACCTTTTTTTTTTTTTGGTCCAAAGGGAACGTCGAGCGCACGATGACTTTGAATCCATTGCAAACGTCTCGCACGTCGCTTTTATCGCACTCTTTTTGGTGCTGACTACGTCGCTTCATCGGGGCACACGTATGACATATAAATATGTGCGTGTAAACCTTCAACTGGACAAAAACGTCTGCGCGTCTGCAGAGAGTGACCGTATCATTATTAATATTAACATTGTTTTTTTTTTTTTTTTTAGTGCTGGATCGGTGAAAAGAAAACGGCGATATGTCAGACACGATTGAGCAAGTGTAAGTTAAGACGCTAAAACATGCTCAGCTTTGATGTGTTGGAACAAAAATGGCTGGTTTTAATTCACTTATGAAATATGGCAAAGGTAGTGCAGTGTAACACTTTATAAGGTATGACATTTAATGAAACGGTTTGTATTTTTGAGGGTTCATTTTAGCGCAAGACTACTATGCTGTGCTTCATTCAATTCAAAATGTTACTACACCTCAAAAGTAGGCGTTAGCCTTTAATAAGCATTCTAATGACAAAAACAAACGTGTTACAATTAGAATTTAAATGCACAAACAATTAATAAAATCATCTGCCTTTTGTTTTTTACCTTGAACAGCCTAAGATGAAGTGATTTCTAGGCTGTTAGTTTCTTGAAGAAAACTTATTTTCATTCAGTATAATGTACAATACAAGTATGTTTTCTCTAGAATGCAAATCTCCCAGGAAGGGCCCACAAATTATCATTTTGAGGCCAGGCGAGTACATGTCATTATTCTTTCATCTTAAAGGCCAATATCGCAATACTGAGTACTCAATGCAGGTAGTAGAGCTTTGTCCTGCATACTGCTAAATAAAAAATAAAAGCTTAAATATGGCTGCCATTGTATGAAGGAAGGCTCTTAAAAACGGGCATCAGGTTTGGGTGCAGACCTCCAACCGCTGGCATTGGATTTGAATTGGAGCTCTGCCTGTTATTGGTCAACACACGCAAGCCTGTTCATCTGATCCATGAAGAGTCACTCATTGATCCATAAAATCTTTATTGATCAGTTGGCCTTTCTCAAAGCACTAATTGCTTTGTAATTTGGCCAAGTGAAAGCACTGAAGTAAAATGGCTTCTGGTAAGAGAAGATTCCTTAGCAATTACTGTTAATTTGCATCCTTTTTTTTTCTTTGTTTATTTTTAAATAACAACCTAAGTCTGATTCTGAAATGAAGCTGCCTAATTATGCATACTTTGATAGAGGTTGAAAGCTCAAAATTGCCCATAATTGTTAATGTGGGTCGAACGGTGTATGTGCCCTGCGGTTGGCTTGCAAACAGTTCAGGGTGTACCCTGCCTCCTGCCTGAAGATAGCTGGAATGAGCTCTAGTGTTGCCTCGACACTCGTGAGGATAAGTGGCTCAGAAAATGGATGGATATGGGGTGATGATGCCTTGCCCTAATTTATACAAGTGCACAATCTGATGCTTATCCCAAGAAACAGTTTAAGTACACTTAAAAAAATAAACAATGCCTTCACAAGAAATCTGTATACACACACACATTTGTATATATACTTTATATATATACTAGTGCTGCTCAAATAGTGTGTGGGGGATCGCTTTGCGATGGCGGGGGTGACAGAATTAACATGATTTGCCATACTATAAGCGTATTTGCATATCCACTGCAGTAGGTGGCAGTGGTGCACTTGTTGCTCTTAAGTAATTGCTCTATAGCGTAGTAGTGTGTAATGGAGTACGTACGAGCGCTTAAACCTGGACAACTCCATCGAGAAAAATTGAACAGGGATGAAAAATGTTTACAGTTTAAACAAGTTAGTTGTTTTGTTGTTTTCCATTTTAGAGGAACTGATGCACTTTACATTCTGTTAGAAACATTTCAAAATTGATCTACATCTCATTTGTACTTTCATCAATGTTTATAAGTATTACATTAGATTATCCCCAATTTTGTATCACGGTGTACTCGTGGGGCTGGGTGCTGGGATGGGTAAAAATGTTTTTTTTTCCCTGGGTGTCACAACAGAAAAGAATTTAGAAGCATTGATATGAATGTGTATTTCACATCACTTTCAGATCATAAGATGAATGAGACAAAAGTTTAGAATTGTAGCCTGTGTTACAATTCAGGACGGAGCACCTTAAAGGCACCTACTTTTAGTTGAACAAAAGTATTGGAACAGACATTATTAAGTGAACATAAAAACGTGAATAACATTTCACATTTGGTGGCATAACCATTATTTGCAATAACGACATCAAGCCTGTCACTCGTTGACATCACCAGACTATTGCTTTCTTTTTTTGAAATGCTATTCCAGGCTTTTACTGCTGTCTTAGTTCTTGGAGGTTTCTTTTACTTCAAGGGGTAAAATTCACGCTCTGTTGGGTTCAGGTCCAGTGATTGACTTGACCTTCCATTTTTTCCTCTGTTATGTTTGCAGTGTGTTGTGTCATTACATGACATTTACGTCCACCATGCATCACAGATGAACCTGTGTGTTTTGGATCAAAAGCAGATCCTTTTTCCCTCCACCTAGCTTGGTCTTTCCACCATGTGGATAAAAGTTAATCTTGGTCTCATTAGTCTTGCCCCACCTAGTTTGGTCTTTCCACCACGTGGATAAAAGTTAATCTTGGTCTCATTAGTCTTTAAACTTGTTCCAAAACTTTCTTTGCTCATCTATACTACTTAGCAAAACCAATCTGGCCTCCCGATTCCTCCTACTGATTAGTGGTCTGCATCTTGTGGTATCCATCTATAATTTTTCTCATTTCAAAGTTGTCTTTGAACAGTGGATTGTGATGCGTTCACCCCTACCCTGTGCAGGTTGGTTGTGATTTTATTGACTGCTGTCTTTCGGCGTATCTTCACAATTCTCAAGCATGTTTTTGTCAAGTGCTGTGGATACACTTGGTCGACCTGTTAGATGTCGCTGTTGACAGCTTTTTTTTTTTCAAATTGTTGTATTGGCTATGTCCAATCTTTGTTGTGCAGTTGCTGTGATCGATTTTCCCTCACCTCATCTTGAATGTTTTTCTTTTCTACCATACACAGCTTTCTGGTCTTAATGTTTGCTTAATAGCTTAAGCAATGAATCTAAAATCAGAAAGGTCCGGGAAAGATCAGTGGATTTAAACAAAAGGTGATTTGTCCTACACATCTAGATGTAAATACCATGAAGTAAAAGCTGGAATTTTAAACTTTCATCTCATTCATTTTTTTGACCTGCAACGTAAATGTCTTCACAACAAAAACAAAGGTATTGACCTTGCCATTCCAATACTTCCGGAAAGGTCAATAACTAGCTCACAGACACACAGGGGAACCTCGATCAAATAAACCCTGATATAACGGCCCTTGGATTAAATTGATCATTGATACTGAATAATGTGTTCAAAATATTTTGCATTTGTTATTTAAAATGCCATTGACAAAGGTCTGATTTGGAACTAGAAGAACACCACTTGCAACTCACATATGATGAGTACAGTTTAACAAAGATGCCATAACCGAGCACATCAGCATGCTAAGTTTGGATAGGATTTGAAATGTTCATAAAACATTCTTTCGTATAAACGTAGCCCACAATTAACTGGCAACCAGTGTACCATGCTTCTCGCCTGTATATAACTGGGATAGGCCCCAGCATGCACGCGACCCTAGTGAGGATAGTGCTTTAGGCTGGGTGATACTGTCAAATTCTGTTCTATTCAGATTCTACCGTGTGTCAGTGTACCTAAGGTTGTGTGTCACAATCCTCTTTAGAGATTCTGGTGTAAATCTCAAATTTACCACATTAGTTACCATATTTTCTCCTCTGCTAGCATGGTTTTGATCTGTAATCTTCCAAATGTAGAATGTATTTATAAATGTTTGTTTAGCTGTCAAAAAATGGCCAGCCTTCAGCTCAAGGGGCTGACAGCAGAGGACGAATTCCCAGATCTCAGTCAACACAACAACCACATGGCCAAGTTCTTAAACATGGACATGTACAAGACTCTGAGGGAGCGAACCACCCCCAACGGCTTTACTATAGACCGTGTCATCCAGACAGGGGTGGATAATCCAGGTAAAAACGATGTGCCACTCCTGTCACTTGAAAATACTGGGTACTTTTGGAAACGTTTGTTCTCTATGTGATGTCGCTGTGATGTTGTATGTTTGATGTATATAGGTCACCCCTTTATTATGACGGTGGGCTGTGTGGCTGGGGATGAGGAGTCATATGAGGTCTTCAAAGAGCTGCTTGACCTTGTCATTGAGGACAGACATGGAGGGTACAAACCGACAGACATGCATAAGACTGACCTCAACCCAGACAACCTCATGGTAAAGGATCACATCAACGAACAAAGGTGTTTTAGTTTTATCACAAATACCTGTTGCTTAAAGGGGGGCGATGACCTCGACCCGGAATATGTTCTGAGCTCCCGAGTTCGAACTGGCCGCAGTGTCCGCGGCTTCTGCCTGCCGCCACTCTGCAGAAGAGGCGAGAGACGTGCAGTGGAGATGCTCTCCATCGAAGGTAAAGAAAAAAGTTCTAGGTCAGCATTAAGTTGGAATGATTGAAACCTATATAGCAAAATGTGATCTTTTGTGAAGTCCTGGGTTCACTCACTGGAGACCTGCAGGGGAAATACTATTCCTTGAGAGACCTGTCAGAAGCTGAGCAGCAGCAGATGATTGACGATCACCTGCTGTTTGACAAGCCAGTGTCTCCTCTCCTGCTGGCCTCAAGAATGGCCCGTGACTGGCCCGATGCCAGAGGAATCTGGTGAGATGCTTTTATGTCCAGGAAACTGAATGATCCAGAAAGATGGTCACCTTGATATGTATTGTTTTCAAGGCATAACGACAACAAGACATTTTTAGTGTGGGTGAATGAGGAGGACCATCTACGAGTGATCTCCATGCAGAAGGGTGGAAACTTGAAGGAAGTGTTTACTCGTTTCTGCAAAGGGCTCACAGAGGTTTGTGAAATGCTTAAATTTGTCTTTGTTATTGTATATTTAATGTGATAATCTGCTTTGTCCTTAGATTGAATCTTTGTTCAAGAACAAAGGTTTTTCTTTCATGTGGAATGAGCACCTCGGCTACATCCTGACTTGCCCATCCAACCTGGGCACCGGTCTTCGCGCTGGTGTGCACGTGAAGCTACCAAATATGAGCCAACACCCTGAGTTCGAAGAGGTCCTAAAAAGGCTGAGACTGCAGAAACGTGGAACTGGTATGTGTATGTTTCTTGTCGCTTGAAACCAACTGGTACGGTCATGAATTTTAGGCTAAAGGTCTGTGAAATTGGTCCAATAGGTGGAGTGGACACTGATGCTGTGGATGGAGTCTTTGACATCTCAAATTCTGACAGACTGGGCTTTTCTGAGGTGGAGCTGGTGCAAATGGTTGTCGATGGTGTCAAGTTGCTGGTGGAGATGGAAAAGAAACTGGAGGCAGGAGAGACCATCGAGGAGCTGATGCCTGCCCAGAAGTAGAACGACCCTGCCTCAAAATCCTTTAGAATGTGATTAAATGACTGCCCACCCGTGTGCATTGTCATCATTTCTTTTTGTTCATGAATGTGTATTAAAACCTTTCAGCATAGAGTTTGCATGTTCCTTCTTGTCATGTGCAACTATCATTGTCATTAGAAGAACCAGAAGAGTTAACATGGGCTAGAATGAAAACAAAACTTTATTAAAGTGGATTCCTCATCTGGCGTTTTAGAAGTGCAAAGAGTTAACACGGGCTAGAATGAAAACACAACTTTATTTAAAGTGGATTTCTAATCTGGCGTTTTAGAAGTGCAGTAGGAGCCAAGGAACTTTATTAAAGTGGATATTAAAACCTTTCAGAATAGTTTGCATTTCCTTGTCATGTGCAACTATCATTGTCATTAGAAGAACCAGAAGAGTTAAAACGGGCTAGAAAACACAAAACCAAGTGGATTCCTAATCTGGCGTTTTAGAAGTGCAGTATGAGCCAAGGAACTTTTATTAAAGTGGATTCCTAATGTGGCGTTTTAGAAGTGAAGTATGAGCCAAGGATTGCCCAAGACGGACATAGCAGAGTTTAGAGCAGAAAAATAGCACATCATGTGGCAATTGCAGCATTCCTTGTATTTAGCTTTGAAATATCCAGAGTTGACAATTTGGAAATTCAATGACTAGCCTTTGTGCTTCTCCCTCAACAGTAAAGTTAGCTTTGAAGGAGATCCACAGGAGTTGACAACAGTAAAGTCGCACTGAAGATGTCAGCCATATAGTGGATATAAAAAGAAATGAGATGGTCATTTGAGGGGTGTATTTTTTTACATCCATGGTATTTCTACCATGCTTCAATAAGAATGCAGCCAAGATGGTAATATTTCCAAATATGCAGATGGAAAAATCATAAGCCAATTTGCCTGTTGATGGAAAGAAAGCATGATTTTTACGTACATACAGTACATCCTGTACACAGGCCAAATACAAGTCCACAGTGAGTGCCATTAGTACTCCCCGAGGAGGTTCTGAGCCTTGACTTTGCTGAGGGTTTTCTGAATTAGTGGTCACCAGTGCTAATCCTTTTGACTGGTGGGCTGGAATGGTAGACAGACTGCAGGCAGAAGACTGCAGGCAGATTCAACGGACCCACAAGGCCAATAATGTTTCTGAGTGAGATTGGTCGTAATGACATCTGTGCAGAGATCTGCACAATGGCTTTTATCCACTCCAAAAGGATCTGGCTCGCCATGAGAGTTCAGGGACCAATAGAACGATTCTGTGTATTTTCTCTGAATGTCTCACAGCCGAGTTAAAAGTCCGATTTTTCTGTACATTGCCGTTGAACATTTTATTTTCTGCACAAGTAGACAAGTCACAGGCCCTTTGAGTTTACCTAGTGTGTGAAATAACCAAGATGCACATTGTATTTATAAGCGACATTATTAGGTGACAATTTGTAGAATACTCAGACTTCACCAATACAGTGACATGCTTTTATAGTTTATATTGAGTTTTACTTTCTCATACTTCTCCACATTGCTTTGTTTTATTTGGGCCATTTTATTCATTTTGCTATTATTTTACTATTGTATCATTTTTTTCTTGCAATGAGTGACACACTCGTTTTTCTTTCCGGAGTCATTCAAGTATTCCAATTCTGATGAGAATCCGCAACCCCAACGCAAAAAAAAAAAAAATAAACAAACTAACAGGACCATTTACTGAACTCTGAATGTTTGGGTGCTGCTTTGGCAGATACAATCAGGGTTGAGAGAATTACTTTAAAAATGTATTCTGGTACAATTACTAATTACCTGTTAAAGATTGTCGTCAGTAACGTAATCAAGTTCCACAATATTAAGGTAACTCACTCCAACACCAAAAATGACTGAAAATTGTATTCAATATTGAGGATATGTAGATAGATAGCAAGATACATATTTTTTGTCTTGTTCTATAAATATTACATTTGAATGTTTTTGGAAGGTGGGAGGAACATGGAGCATCCGAGACTCAAATCCAAAGCCTCTGAAGCGTGCTAACATCTTTTATACCATGCTGCTTAGCTTCATAACAAAGTTTATAAAACCATCCATGTGACTCAGTGTGAGTGAAATAGTCTTACTAAATGTATAGAAGTTTAACCCCTGACCTCACTGACACGCGCACGCACGCCTCCCACCTTATTTTACAATGCACTTCTAACTCTGGACAAAAAGTTGGGGCTCAAAATCAACAAACAGCCTGATTACTTTTTTACAGTAACTGTTTTGGAACCTTTTGTTTTGTTTTTGTATTCTGATTCTGTATTCCCATTAGATATATTCTGTTATACCCCGAACCAAGTTACATATTCGACATGGCATTTTCCACCAAAGTTGTGTATGAATTTGTGGTTCTGAGGAGACTACAGTACTGTTTTGGATATGTCACCTGGACTACATTAAAATCTGTGCACTAAAGAGCTACAAAATTAAGGGAAAGTTGCCCAACTTTTGAGCCTTCGAGAATCAAGTATATGTATGCATCATGCCAAAACTGTACTGGACGTACTTTATTGTCAGTATGAAATATTTTTTTAAAAAGATGTCCCTGTACTGTCAATTAAAGAACATTTATTCATGAAATTTAAAAACTCACTAAAGACCAAACTTAAAATTTGGGACATCAATTCCAGAACAGTAATGCAGGACAACTGAGACTTCCTAACACTTGGCCATGAACTACGTTGAAGTTAGTGAGGTTGAGAGTGATTATCAAAGTGTGGTACAATACTTCGGCTCCATCCATCCATTATCTAAGCCAGACAAGGGTCGCGGGAAAGTTGGACCCTATCCCAGCTAGCTTCGGCGAAAGGCGGACTACACCCTGAACTGGTCACCAGTCAGTTGCTGGGCAGATATCGACACCATCACTGAGCGGGAAAGGCCTGAGTACTTTGGCTCCTCCGAGTGATACGATATAGATTCATTGACCAAGTCAGTTAAGTTAGGTGTAACGTGTACGCTCAGTACGTTTTCTTTCAAACATTTACTTACGTGAAGATTGTTTAACGTTAATGTGCAATCCATTTTTGTTTAATCTTTTCTTTTTCCATCACACTGCCATCGTAGCCATTTTAGATTAGGTGTCACGACAACCTTTTTTTAATTGAGGGATAGCTCTTAGGTCCTGATAAATGCAAAGGGCTGCTGGTTTAAAACACAATTATGAAATTTAAAAAAATAAGGTCAAATTACCTTTATCTATATGTTATTATTGTGCGATTAGCTGGCAACCAGTTCAGGGTGTACCCTCCGTCCTGCCCGATAACAGCTGGAACTGGCTCCAGTGCTGGCGTGACCCTCGTGATGATAAGCAGCTCAGAAAATAGATGGACGGATTGTCAAATTACCTTTATATGTTATTCTAGATATAAACAATTATATTTGTCTACGCAGCACAATGGAGCAGCTGGAAAACGTTGACCTCACAGTTCTGAGGTGCCAGGTTCAATTCTGGCCTCGCTTTTGTGGTTTGCATGTTCTCCCCATGCCTGCGTGGGTTTTCTCTGGGCACTTCGGTTTCCTCCCACATCCCAAAAACATGCAACATTAATTGGACACTCTAAATTGCCCCTACGTGTCTGTCTCCATGTGTCCTGCAATTGGCTGGCAACCAGTTCAGGGTGTAGCCCGCCTCCTGCCTGTTGACTACTGGGATAGGCTCCAGCACTCCCCACAACCCTTGTGAGTATAGGCGGCTAAGAAAATGGATGGATGGATATTTGTCTATATATAGGCACAAATCATATCAAAGATTCCTCACAATTATCAATAATTTACCAAGGTATGAAACAGATACAAAACAAAACAAGTAATATCCACCACTTCTATAAAGAAGAAATTGGTCTTTTTGCGTACACTACTCAAATATTATACTCGGAACATAGCCTTGCGATTTAATTGAGGGGACACTGGTCCACAATCTTGCTTCAAGTAACCCTGAAACTGCCCTGCGATTGTGGAAAATATGTATTCATTTGTTTAGGCTTTATAACTTTGCATGAAAGACAGTTGCGTTGTGTAAATAGCTCCTCAAAAAAAAAAAAATTTAAAAAAATTCCAACAAAAAAGTGTCAAAGAAAAATGTGTAAGCACACTTTGTGACTACACTTTTCTCATATGACTTCGTCAGGAAGACAAAAAGGTAGGTAGAAGACAAAGTCTCGAGATGCTTCAAGAGATACTCGAGCGCAGAGCTTTGCACTGACATTCTCTCTGACCTGATTTGAAGAAGCCCAAGTTGTGAAGCAAAGTTTCAAAATAACACAGTCCACTTTTGTTGGGTGGAGGAAAATATCTGTGCCCTTTGTGCTCTGTTCATTTGGTCATTTCTTGTTAGTTACACACTTAACCGCAGTGGCAAATAAAGTGTACACGAGAAATATTGATTTGTTTGTCCTTCCAAATCTTACTGTGCTTGTTTTCATTACATTTTAGTCAATATTGTGTATCAATGACAACTTCCTCTGGAAAAGTAGTTTTATTGCAAATAAACCCTGACTGAGTGACAGGAGACCCCCGCCCCCCACTGCAGGATTATCAGTGCTTTTTAACCATGATTTGAGATTGTTTGTATATTACAATACTGTATATGTGTATGGATTTTAGAGAAATTAATTACATCTAGCATCACGTGCGCTTTAATGCTAGCCTATGTGTCATTACAAGCTGAAAACTTGCCTATATGCTGTTTTTGTACTTTTCTACAACACCAACAAGAGTATCCAGTATGCTGTCCATTAACGAGGCTGAAAGTGGTGGAAGCTTCCCGCCCTGAAGATTAAAAAAAACATACTCTCCACTACATCCCACGTGATTGCATATCCTGCATCGCTGCTGCTGTGCAACAGAGAAACTGTGACCTCGTGTTGGGATTGGAGGATCCACAAAAAAAAAAAAAAAGACTCAGCTGTACTAGTCTGTATTGAAACACAAAATTCTGAATATTTTGAGAGGCTGCTGGTATTATTAATAGCGCCATTCACTGCCTCCACCCACACATTTCAACGGCAAAGACTCTCCACACTTTGATTTTTAAAAAGAATGTTTTTCAAGTGTCCAACATTTTCCATTTCACACTGATTAGCTCAATCGAACACACTTTGCAATGCACTTGAAAGAATTTCATCCTTATTTCATCCTCAATATTGCTTTTTAAATCATTTATTATAAACATGTCCATTTTGTGCAACATTCTTTGTAAACTCCCATTTGTTGGTATCTTCTGCTGGTGGTGGATTTTCTTCCAGTCTTTGCTCCAAATCTTGTTGATTCTCAACAGCTCTTGGCGTATGAGGCCTTCCAGATCTTGGGAGATCACAAACTGCACCCTGCTCCTGAAAAGGGCTAACTATTCGTTGAATCGTGTTTTTGCTCAGGGCATCTCTGATATTGAAACGTCAATGGTAATGAAGCTGTTTCCGAAATTGATTCATGGGACTCAAAGTACCACTCACTCTACAATGAGGGTCCTTTATCTGCATGTGGCGATGTTGAGGTCTAAATGCTCTGAAAATCTTTCGTTAGATTCTTGGTTTGCCATCAGGGATCACGTTTGTTAAGATTCTATTCACACAGCAGATGGTGGAACATTATGCTTTCGGAGTTGTATTTCATTGTTTGAATAAAGCAATTTATACAAGACTTTAGGGACAGGATACACTCTAGACCAGTGTCACTGAACCTTTATAAAGCCAAAGTACTTATTTTACACAAGGATAATCTCATGGCACACCGCCAAACAGAAAGTCTGAATACTGAAACACTGGAGATGTCATCTCAATTTATTCACAAATCTATTCAATCTGTTTGAAAGCAGGCCTGATTAATTAATTGAATACTGCTAATTACTCGCAGAAAGCCTTTATGTATCGTGCTGTACAAATACAAAGAATTGGTGGCTACACATTTACTTTACTGTCTTTACTTTACTGTCTGCTGTCTAACACAAGAGCATTTATTTGAAGAGTGTTGATTTAGAAAAAAATAAATAATAGAAATTAAGACAAGAAAACTGTCAAATGTGAAAAGGTTTTTACGAAATGTGTTTATTTTTCAACCTCACAAATATCCCCTTCTAGCCAGTCAGGTACGTCATCTTCAAGCTGTGCATTACTTGAACCATAAAAGAACCAAACATGTCCTGGCTGGCTTCATGGCTTCATTTTTAAAGAGACACCAAGTTGATTTTGACAAATTAAAAGAATAAGAAGCAAAATAACAACCATTGATTTGGACTCACTCAAACTTGGATTTGAGTGCCAAAACTACCACTGAGTAAGTAGATAATGCTGTTGCATGTTTCTTCTGGAATCATAATTACATTTAGACAAATCTGACAAAACCATTGTTTGTGATCAAGCGTCAATTTTAAGTCCCTGAATTAAATTGCACGTAATCTACAAAAGTCACACATTTACAACTACACGTGACAAAAAAGGAGATAGAAGGAAAAATGAACGGCTCAAATTGAAATTGTTTATTCACTCACTATTTTATTAAATATGTCAATACAGTATCAAACCTCACTCAAACGCATTCATCAAACATACAGTACATTCAAATTAATTAACGAATAAAGATCTCTAGGTTAGAGGGCACAGTCAAATAAATGCTAATTGTCACAAATGAATTTTATCGGAGGGTACAAATGGCAGCTTAGTCGCCAACACTTATTTCAATGGAAATATTCAGTGGAGTGTAAATGAGGATATACAGCACAAACAAATTTATCATCCATATTGTAATGAACAGTATGTTTCTTTCATATTCATGCCATAGAAGGATGGTCTGCACTTTTGTTCTGGGATCTAAAGCTATTGCACATTTAGCGTGGAATTTGATCACTCGCCTTAACTGATGAGTCAGACCCCTGTTTGGCTCTAACCACCACTTTGTTTCAATTGCACGGGGGGGGCTGACCATCGAAAGAACCCCGCCGAAGATCTTATAGCTTCACTTGTAGCCCACACACCATAATTAAATCCTGCGGTAGTCTTTTACAGAACAGTGGCTCAGTGGCACATGCACAATGGATGACTTGCCCTCCGTAAATTTCGACTGATAACTGTAATCAAAATGGATACTACTCAATTCAACTTCAGTTCTTAAGGATGATTGCGTTTGCCCTCTCCAGCTGCTCGAATGAAATGGCAACTGGAACTGCCTCATGCACTCACATCTAACATATTGGTGCTTTCAAATGAAATACATGCTTCTCCAAAGTCTACCGTTATCCTTGAACAAAGAAGACAAAAACTGATAGTTAAACCCCCCCCCCCCAAAAAAAAAAAAACACACACACACCCACTGTATGAAAAATGCAGTCGGTGAGTTGCTCGCTGGACCAGCCGATCAACCCCTGTGCGTCTAAACCACTCGCTGCAATTGAAAAACTGCGACCCCTGGTGTGTTCTTATTGAGATGGAATATTTTGAGGCACTGCATTGAGAACTGTACTTTAGTACTGTACAATATGGCGCGATTGTCAAGGGAAAAGCAGTTAGTGGAAGTCTGGTCTATCTATACTATCATAATACATAGAAGTGAGCAAGAAATAAAGATATTTCAGAAGCTGTACGTTCTGTTTATTGACGTCACGTTTGCACTTATCGCAACAAACCTTTGCTTTCTCATCCCCAAATATACAAATGAATTTATATTAAAACTATTATTGTAAAACACAATATTTATGATGTATTATGACAGATTGGCACCACCGGCAAATTGGAATCAGGTGGATGATTCATCTATGCAGAAAAAACATTTTTGTTGAGAAAGCTTTTGTGCACTTGCTGCCAGAGACTCTCTAAGCGACGTGATTTTGTCCACAGGTTATAAATATTGTTAAGTATTATTTTAAAACACAACACACATTCTGTATAATACTTAAGTGGTGCAGGTTGGCAATGGCAGTGACCAGTTGCCCCTTGCTTCAAATTGGAAATGTATCTTCTGGTTGTGACAGCTAACATGGCATATTTGATTGGCCTTTACATCTGCCATATTTACTCGCAATTCACATTTCTCACCAGTGGCTGGCGATTGGTCACTAATAATTAATTGCTGCACCCTACGAGACAGTGCAATCATTTTCAGTCGCATCACTCAGTGTGTGGTGAGCCTTTTGGCACACTATACTAAGAGATGAGACCGACCTTGAGTACACGAGCATGTATACTGGATGATCTGCCAAGTTAGAATATTAATTTTCCCATTTAGAATGGTTATATTTCCCCGTCCAACTATGGGGTTAAAACGACTATTTTTGTTCTCCAGCATATTCCGATCAGGACCAAAGGTTGTATGCCACAACAAAATGCACCAGTCAATCATTGCATTAAGTAATTTATAAAATGCTGAAAAGACAGTTGATTTGATAAGCTACTTCGCTACTACGAATGTTCTAAGGCTTAAAATTAATTTCACAGTAACTCAAGAGAAAATTAGTTTTTTGACATCAAGTGCCTCAATTATTTGTAAAACATGACAGCCATGTGCCAGAGGTTGTTACTAGCAATTAACGCATCCCACACCAGACACACACAATAGATTACAGTGTTCATATTCCATCCGATAAACATGGTTTGATTGAAGAAATGAATGTCTGAGAGTGCAATCAGATTAGAAGTAGTGCAATGTTTTAGATCTTATTAAATCACGCAAACAAATTCAAGGAATGAAAAGCTAATTGAATAAAGTGCATTAATTCTGTCTCCTAAACAATTAGCTTGATTTAAAGTATAAAACCATTGCTTTTAGGTATCAAATGCCAAATAAAGCCATGCAGATAATCAATGATTTTAAAATGTTGGACTAGATAATTGCTTAAAATCGAGAGATTCCACTTTTTATTGTACCTTCGGTGAAAGGTCCATTTCTCAACAGTTTTCATCAACCAAGCAGGAACCGTTGATGCCACGATAGGTAACGCGACTCGGACGAACAAGCACACCGTGGGCCGGACGGCACGTGAAGTAGCGGCGGCCGTGTACAGAACCATCGTTCTTTCCTTTGGGGCTGCGGAGCTCCAGACCCAGCCAAAGGCCCGGAGCAAAGTCTGTTGTGCCAATGTAACGGATGGAGGCCATTTCGTTGGCACTGTTCAACAGCACCTGCATACCCTCATGGAGGCGGACCTGCTTATCAGAACTGTAGACGGTGCCAGTGGTACTCCTGGGAATGCTGCTACTACTGCCTCCGCTCAATGTGCTCCAGTGGCGACGATTGGGGTTGGAATGACTCCTTCGGTTTTTGTTAGTTTTTCATGGACATGACAAGAGGAAGCAAGGGGTGGGGGGAAATCAAAGATGAGGAAACAAGCATGATCAATGTAAAGTTAATGAAAGATTAACAGAAGCAACAATTGTTAGAATACCCAAGGTTGTGAAATAGTGAAAAGCAACCAACATTCTCAGCAAAAATATGCCACAAAAGTTAGCTAAAACCTGGGGGGGCGGGGGGGTCACCAAAAGATGTGCAGTTTGTGAACACCAAAAGTTGGTGTGCCAAAAAATTCTGGTTTCCATCAGAGCACCATGAGGATGGTGAAACCAGAAATATATATAATCCCCCAGACTTCCCTCCTCCAAGCCACTTCATCCAGCTCTTGTGGGGGGATCCCAGGGCATTCCCAGGCTAGCCAAGAGATGTAGTATCTCCATGTCCTGGGTCTTCCCTGAGGTCTCCTTCCAGTGAGACATGCCCAGAGCACCTCACCAGGGCGGCGTCCAGGAGGGATTCCAATTATATGTCCCAGTCACCTCATCTGACTCCTCTTAATGAGCAGAAACCAGAGATCAACCATCTGCTCAGAATGGATTATGTTGGACGTTTTACACTACCACTGTTTTTAACAGCATTGTAATTCAATCCCTTGTTTGACTATAAAATATTAATATCTGCTGATGAACACACACTGCTTTTCATCCGTCTGAATTTCTCTGTGGCTGAGAATAATGGGTATTATCTGAAAAGATGTACAAGTATTGCACATAAAACTAGACATACCTGTTCACAGGGTTTCTTCTGGTTGTCTCCTTAGGTGGAGCAATGGCAGATGATGTGCTGAAACTGCGACGAATTACCCCTGCATGACAATCACAAGAATCAACTGTGTGTATTCTACAAAAAGACAAATGCAGAGACATATTCGAAAAAAGGGCTGCAATATGGGAGCCATCTCACCACTGATTGATGGATGATTAAGATGTGACGAGGAGAGCTCTGAGAGGCAATCAACAGATCCGTGGATCCTGGGGTCGTGCAAAATAACCAGATTACTAAAATTGCTTCAGACTATTGCTCGCTCTGACACAAGCAAAAAGTGCTGTGACATGAATTTCCCCACAGCGAGAGCAATAAAGGATTATCTTATCTCCCTACAGCAAGAGAAGTGTTGTTTGTTTTCCTAATGGCGTGTTGTAGCTGCTGTCAGGAGAAGAAAAGGGAGGTTCAAACATGTTACTCCGTGGAGAGAAACTGAGATTCTCCCTTTGACGGAAAAGGATGTTTGTGTTTGAAACAAAAAAGAAGTACAGGCCTCTGGGTTAATTAGAGGGAAAAGCGAACAGAAAAAAAGAGATAGCAAGCACAAAGGTTTTTACTCGCCCAAAGCAGGCCCTATTTCAAAAAAGGTGTAAATAGTAGATTAAAAGAAACAATGAAAGGAGAGTAATGAAGGCAAAAAGGAGAAACGTTTCTTGAAATTCCTTGAGGGTCTACATAGAGTTGTCGTGGCAGAGCAAAATCAGCCCGAGCTTGATTTTAAAATATAACCAGCAATTTTGCTTTTAAATGATAAAGAACAATAAATTATTGTGACTATATATTGAAAAGGACTCCAGGCTCTCCATAAATAGCTACCTTAACACTTGGTTTGCCCTTTGAGTCATTGCTGCCTCTTGAGGTAACTGATCTAAAAAGTTTACGGTGATAAAATGTTTCATTAAATTATGGAAATGCAAACTCATTCACTAGGTCACGTTGGTGTGCACTTTTCAAGCCAAGATCACAGATTATGATCAGCAAAAGTGGCACACACTCCATAGAGTAGATTGCATAAGATTACATAAATTGCACAGAATAGCATTGAATACTATCGCAACAAATGCAGGCTGCAGTTTGTACTAATGCATTAACACAAATCTACTGTTTAACAGAATACAAAATAATATTCCGTCAATCCATGATCTGAGATGTTGATCCTCACAAGAGTCGCGGGCGTGCTGAAGCCCATCCCAGCTATCGGGCACAAATAATATTGATAAGCATAAATAAGACAGACTACATAGATCAATGCATGTCAGGATATCACACATTTCACCCCTTGCCACGGGCCAGTATGTAAGTACAAAAAGCAAAAGTATACAAAATATTACAAATATGTCAAATGTTTTAACTTGTAACCAACCTGAGAAACCATAACCAAAGGTATCAAAGTGGTTTTAGGTAATTCATCCATCCATCTTCTACCGCTTATCTGAGGTCGAGTCACCGGGGTAGTAGTTTTAGCAGGGATGCCAAGACTTCCCCCTCCCCAGTCACTTCATCCAGCTTGTATGGGGGGATCCTGGGGCATTCTCAGGCTAGCCAAGAGATGTAGTATCTCCATCTCCATGTCCTGGGTCTTCCTTGGGGTCTCGTTCCGGTGAGATGTGCCCAGAACACCTCAACAGGAAGGTGTCTGGGAGGTATCCGTATCAGACGCTCCAGCTACCTAATCTGGCACCTCTTAATACGAAGGAATGGCTCTATTCTAAACTCCTTCCAGATGACCAAGCTTCTCACCTTATCTCTAAGGGAGAGCCAGAACTCCCTGAATTTATTTCAGCCGCTTGTAACAGGTATCTTGTTCTTTCGGTCATGGCCCAAAGTTCGTGATCATAGGTGAGGGGAGGAACATAAATCAACCGGTAAATAGAGAGGTTCACCTTTCGACTTAGCCCCTTCTTTACCACAGCAGTCTGATACAAAGTCTGCATGAATGCAGACGTTGCACCAATTCGCTTGTCGATCTTGCGTTGCATTCATTCTTCACTTGTGAACAAGATCCCAAGATACTTGAACTCCTTCACTTAGGGTACGATCTCATCCCCGACTTGGACAACACGCCACACTTTTCCACTGAGGACCATGGTGTCACCACAGCGTGTCATCTTTTTCCATTTAAGCCCATCTCGTGCAGGATAGGTTCAAATTCCAGCCCTGCTTGTGTGAAGTTTGCATGTTCTCCCCGTGCCTGCGTGGGTTTTTCCAGGAACTCCGGTTTCCTCCCACATCTCAAAATCATGCATTAATTGTTATTGTGAGTGCAACTGTTGGTTGTCTCTAGGTGCCCTGCGATTGCCTGTCAACCAATCCAGGGTATGCTCTGCGTCCTGGCTTAAGATAGCTGGTATAGGCTCCAGCACCCCTGTGACCCCTGTTTAGGATAAGTGGCTCAGAAAATGGATTGATGGATGAGTGGATGGACATATATGTATTTTATATATACTGTGTGTGTGTGTGTGTATATATATATATATATATATATATGTATATATATATATATATATTTTATTATTTGTATTTTTTTTTAACAATGCAATGTGAAATGGGAAAATTCTGGTCTGCCCTTTACTGACAGCACAATTTGCATAGGTTCGCAAAACGTTACAACCCAGTTATTTTAATATTCGTTAATAAATCACAAATGCAGATAAAGCCACATACTGCATAGGAAATGATAAAATGGTTTGGTAAAAAGGATTCAACTTTTACATGAATGTTTTACCACCAAGGATCTCAACACTGAGTTTAAGATAGTTAACATGCAGACACTCACAAAACAAACCATGACAATATTGAATTTGCAATGACAGTGATGTAAATTCAGTTAATTAGTGACTCAAGCATACTTCACACAATGAGACAAACAGACAAAAGCTAATGTTGGCCCAGAATGTGTGATTACCTAAGGAAGAGAAACACCATTGGAATTATTTAATTTCTTGCTTCACATACAAAAGTGATCAATAATTGCTCCCAGTAGCAGTAAGTGATTCAGAATCACTGAAGTAACTGACCTTGATTAATTTAATGAGTGTGAGTGTTTTCTAGGAGAAATATAACCTCACCATAAATTAAATGCATAATAACATAAAACCCTTTGAGGACCTTAGGTCCTTAGAGGGTTTTCTGTTTAAAAAAGAAAAAAATGACAAGAGCTTGATGTACAAAATGGATGCTTGCTCATATACAGTGCTGTGAAAAAAATATTGTGCCTCTAATCAAATTCTTTTATTTTTTTTAATTTTCCCCACTTTGTTTAAGCTCAAATGTTAAAGTGCCACAGGCACCAAAATATAAATTTAAAAATATGTGTTGTTATCAAAACTACATACAATATTAATCACTTTGATGATAATACGAGTCAGAAAAAGTGAGCTGGGAGCATTATATTAAAGTGCAAAGCTGCAAAAGTATGACTCAACATCGCAGTGGCACACATATTGTCTGTGACGTCATGTCCAGACACCACATTGGATCCCTCGCAATGCAAATGGCAGATGGACGAGAGCGCTTTTAGGATTTTTCTGATGCCCGAACCACCCACCTATAGGTCGGGGGAAACGGCGCCCCTTGCCACCGCTAACGGCGCCCCGTGCCGCCACTAACGGTGCCCCGCACGCATCGACACATTCTGAGAGAAGGACTCCATTACGTCATCGGACGCAGATTTCTAGAATGTTTTTTAAGGATGAGGATGGCTGTCGACAGAGCTTTTTATTAATACTGCTGCTGACGGGCAAAGCTCTTGTCCTTTGCGCCTGCGCATTCCATTTTTCGGGACGAACCGGGTCTTTTGGAAACGTGTGAACAGTGAATCCATCCTCCCAAGTGTTCGAGCAGAATCCAGCAATACAACGAGCCGGCATTTTGGCTAAGACGCAGAAAAAACAGCCAATTTCTCATCGGCACAACAGGTACAAACACACGACCCAGCCACTGTAGGTATCTGCAAAAAAACTTCACTTCCTGGTTCTTATTTAACACAAAACCCTTGAGAGACTTTTCATGGCGGGAGAAAAAAATAGATACACGGCAACATTCTGACGTGCTGTGAACAAACGGATGAGCCATTACGGCTGATTTTTTTTTGGTAAACAACATACCAAATTTTATGTTTTAGGTGTCAGTGGCACTTTTAGTACGAGACAAACATAACACAACTGAACATTAAATTCTGCTTTTAAAATGGAGATTTAATTTATTAAAGGGAAAAAAATATTCAGTTCCTTGTCCTGGAAAAAGTAATGGTCATCCTAAGCAGCAACAACAGAAATCAAATTTTATTGTTACTGGGATTGAGTCTTCCAGATCTCTGTGGAAATATTTTGGCCCATTCTTCCTTGCGTAATTGTTTGATTTGAGCAAAAATGGAGGGTTTGTTTGTGTGTTTGGTATTTTTGTGTTATCTTGCTGCGGAACCAATTTGAGCTTCAGTTTGAGATGACAAACCGATGACTAAAGATAGTCCTTCAGGATTTTCCGTTAAAGTTATCAAAATTTATGGTTCCATCAATCCCAGCAAGTTATCCAGGTCCAAAAGGAGAAACACATCCCAAGACCACCACACTCCTAACCATGTTTAACAATTGGTATATTCTTTTTCTGAAATGCTGTCCTACATTTACACAAGATGAAACACACAACTTCAAAAAACCTCAACCTTCAACTCGTCAGTCCAGATAACATTCTCCCAAAAGTATGAGAATATAAAGAATGAACCATTCACATGTTGTTTTGCAAAAGTAAGATCAGCTTTTGTTTTTTGGGGGGTCTGCAGAGTTTTTCACCTTGGAACTCTGCCATGGATGCCACTTTTATCGAGTGTGTTCCTTATTGTTATTTATCTGAACTGAGGCAAAAGAGGCCTGCAGTTCTTTAGAAGTTGTCCTGAGTTCATTTGTGGCCTCCTGTATGAGTTGGTGAAATCATGGTGTGCACAATCAGAGTGTATTTGTGTAAGCATCCAATAGATATTGAATTTAGGGCAGTGAAACAGAGTACAACTTCTATTACTGGCAGATGCACATATTTCAAAATGCTGATAACATATGCAATGTGCAGCGGTACCTCTACTTATGAAATGAATTTGTTTCAGAAGTCATTTCATTACGTGAATTTTTTGTAAGTACTTTTACTTACTTACTTACTTTTTGTAAGCTTTTTACATTAAAATCCCTTTCAAGCCCCCCACACAAAAGATGCATTCAAAGTGCATAATATAAAGAATAATGAAAATTATTTCCATTTACCTTTGGCGTTGTGTGACTGCAAAGAGAAGGATGAGTGACAAGCGTGGGGAAGAGGAGGAGGTAAACGTTTGACAGCCGAGAGAAAATATACGTAGAAATTGACGCACACATGCACAAAACTTAATTCTACTAAAGTTTCTTGGTGCCCATGGTGAAGATAGAAATAAAATTGGGAAAAAAACCACAACTGAAAAACTCACAAAAAAGTTGTAATTTACCAATGTACACTAGCGTGTGATTCAGTGACATGTGTCCAAGGGAAATGAAAAGCATTATGGGTAATGATTGATGTCCCTCCTAGCCAACGGGATGACAGAAAGACCCTACAGTGATAGCCAATGGGAGTGCAGCTCTATCGCCTATCCAGCGCCTATTTTTACCTTTCGTATCCTGAATTTTCCTTTGTAACTAGTATATTATTTTTCCGAGGTGTTTTGTAACCTGAATTTTTCATTACTAGAGACATTCATAAGTAGAGGTACCACGGTAATTCTAATCGGTCAACATGACTGAATTACCTTAGATATGATTTTGCTTTTAGTAACAACACCTGGTTCTCTTATCAATGATTTAAACATTGCAACCACAACCCATACTTAAAGGTGAGGTTTGCCACTGCTGGCTCAATGGTTGCCACATAAAATGCAGAAGTCATGGCGAGAGAAGGCCTTGGGCGTCTCGACTCACACCTCGAACTCCTGTTAATCAGAAGCACAGAGGCGACTTTTTGCCACACAGGGCAATATCATGATGTCAACACGAGCACAAATGACAGTCAATGGAACTCATTAGAAGGAAATGTATTGACAAACCCAACCTAAGGCTATTCTGTAGTTAGAAATTGTTAAATCCAAATGTAACGTTGTGGATAGAACTCACCGTTGAACATGAGATGGAGGAGCAAAGACTCCGTGTCTTGCGGGGCAGTTAAAGTACCTCACTCCCCCCACAGATCCATCATTTTTCCCACTGGGTGTGTCCAGTGCGATGCCCAACCAGTGGCCTAGAAGGAGAGACAAACTGTAAAGTGGATTATTAACCAGACTCACTCAATTTACTTACTTCTTTTTCTTTTCTTTTTTTGTCTGACAAAGGATACATTTTTCACTTAGGAACACTTCCCAAAGCAATCATATAATCAAATAAAAATGATATAAATGGAAACCTAAATAGTGCTGGAGCCTATTCCAGATGTCATCGATCAGGAAGCAGGGTACACCCTGAACTAGTAGCCAGCCAATCACATGGCACACAGAGGCAGACAATAGACCCAGTCACAATCACACCTAGGGGCAATTTAGCGTGTCCAATTAATGTTGCATGTTTTTGGGATGTGGGAGGAAATCGGAGTGCCTGGAGACATCCCACGCAGATACAGGGAAAACATGCAAACTCCTCAGAAGCGGGGCCTGGAAATGAACCCCGGTGCTCAGAACTGTGAGGCCAACGCTCTACAGCTGTGCCTCTGTGCTGCCCTAACAAAAATATATTTATTGTTTTTCAATTAATATGACTTATTGGTGTTGTTCATGAATCATCGGTGACTCAAGTTGGTCCTGTAATCTGGCCAAAAAACATTTGGATTTAATGCGTATAAACTCTGAGCATTTACATAGCTGTAACCCCCCCCCCTCACCCCACCCCAACAAGCCTCTCTGCAGGAGTAGGTGTCCATCAGCCTCGCCTGCAGGGGTGCATGGATATTCATTGCCACACCACAACAGAAGCCAAAAAGGAGCAGAATGAATGGTAGAAATTTGATCCTACACAGCGTGGCATATGACGAGACTTGCGGGGGCTAGTGCAACAGAAAGGAGGGAGCTGGTTCCAGTTGAGCATTACGTTAGTGAGGCACAAAACCAACAGAAATACTCCCTTTGGAAACAGTAAGGCGGGGATCCTGTTTTTTTTAGATATTGAAAATAAATAAATGACACACTGTCACAAGAATGAAATCGTATCGAATCAGAAAGGGTGGAATAGGTTAGTTGTAATTGACACTGATGATGAGTGTGACGTAAGCAACGTAGAAGAGGAAGGGGCGCATTGTCTACCTCTGGAGTTGGCAGACTTGTTTAGAATTGGCACTGAGGATGAAGATTTCATTGGATTTTAGTTACCGGACACTTGGAGTGACACGGATGGTTTTGGTAAACTTCTTAGTATGGTATTTATGCTATAGTTATCGGAATAACTTAATGTTATGTAAACATACCAGGCATGTTCTCAGTTGTGTCATGTAATGTAAGCATATTGTTCAGCCTGTTGTTGGCTCTTTTCTATTTTTATTTTAAATTGTTTCATCATTTAAATTTTAAATGACATGTCTGCTCCTGGTGTTGGATTTTATCGAATAAATTTCCCCCCAAATTCGACTAATATATGTTTTTATCTTCATTTTGCAGATTTTATGGGTGTTGCGACTTGTACTCCGGAGCGACTTGTAGTCCGGAAAATAGGGTACTTTACCCAAAATTGATGACGCTGAGCATCAGTCATTAAGGCATTTGTCTGTTAGCTAGTCAGTTACCTGAGGGTCAAACTTAACCAGACTGTGGTCTTATTTTCAAATCAAACATCAATCCATCCATTATCTGGGTCACTTATCCTCACAAAGGTCGCGGGAGTGCTGGAGTCTCTCTCACCTATCTTCAGGCAAGAGGTGGTGTACACCCTGAATTGGTTGCTAACTAAGGCATACGACAATATTCCATAAACATTTGAAAAACCTTTTGAATCAATGTAACCCCAACTATTTCAATCACCTGGGGTCGAATAACCTTAAAATTGCACACTATTCTGGATTTGACAACAATCAACAATATTCCCTCAAAAAGTGACAAAATGTGAATGTTTTTGTATTTGTTTATATGCAGCCTGTGATTGACTGGCAACCAAAGTGTAAACCACTTCTTGCCCAAAGTTAGCTAGGGTAGGCTCCATCAAATCTGTGACTCAAATGAGAATAAGAAGTATAGAAAATGGAAGGCTGTGTGGATGAATGGAAGAAACCTCTGTGGACAGTAATCAATTTAAAAGGTTTTGTGTTTTGTTGTCACAATTTGATCTAGAATGGTACATAGTGGCACAGAGAGTTAATTGTACAATCCTTAATATGTCCTCCAGACTTGTCTGAACAAAATAAAATAGTGGGTGGTAATGTTTTATTCCCTGAACTTGCTGCCAGTCAATCACAGGGCTCATATAGAAAATGTTTCACACTCACATTTCCCCGTGGGTGTGAGGCAGACATGCTAACTAGAGGTGTCTCTGTACTGTCGGATAAAAGCACCATCATCATCACCATCACTTATTAAAACATGACTGTATAGAATAGGCTACAGACAGTCTGTCCAAACAGAAAATATTGACACTCTCTCGAGATCGGGGGAATCAATTGAAATATGATGAAGAAATACTTGGGAAGAACAAAAAAAACAACCTAAGAATAATCAATTGATTACCAATTTATTGATTGAAGATTAGGTTTATCAAGGCATGTACTTCTTTTTGTAGATACTTGACACTTTCATAATAAGCAATTTACTACGAAGTAATTTTTTTTGTTCACAGCTTAAAAAAACACACACACTAGAATCAGCTGAACGGGTGGATAACAGAATTTGAATCAGTGTTTAAATGGTGGAATGCTTACAAAAAAAAAAAAAAAATGGAACTCTTTAGTCTGGTACATTTCAGACAGTTAATGTGGGATGCGTAGTGTAGGTAAGCGATAGGCCTGTGCCACAATCGTATAGTCCACGATAATACCAGTCTGCTTCTTTACAGAGTACAAAAATCTACAAAAAAGCTGCAATTTCGACAGTATTGCAAGTGGCAAGTAAATATATACGCACATGAGTGATTGGGTACACAACAGATAAGGCACAACACGTTGGATAACAGGGCAACAGTTTGTCAGCCTCTGCTTTACGATTTTGTCATTTGTACAGAGAAGGGGGGAATAACTTAATCGCCATTGGAAATGAGTGTCGACATAAACCATGATACGTGAGTATAACTCCCACTTATACTGTATTCTCCTCCAAATGTATTTGAACGGTGAGGGCAGTTCTTTCATTTTTGTTGGACTGAAAATGTTTAGGTTTGACAAACAAAGGCATGGTGATGACTGGTTATCACATCCGCCTCACAGGATAGGTTCAAATACTGCCTTGCCTGTGTGGTGTTTGCATGTTCTCCCCGTGGCTGCATGGGTTTTCCTCAGGTACTCCAGTTTCCTCCCACATGCCAAAAACATGAATGGTTAGTTAACTGAAGACTCTAAATTTCCAATAGGTGTGAATGTGAGTGCAAATGACTGTTTATTGGCTGTGATTGGCTGGCAACCAGTTCAGGGTGTACCCTACCTCCTGCCTGAAGATAGCAGTGATGGACGTCAGCACTACAATGACCCTTGTGAGGATAAACACCTCAGAAAATGGATGGATGGATGTTATGTCAGCTGTACTGTACTGCCAGTCAAGTTTACAACATGCTGCAATTCCTTGAGAGGAAACTGAACGTTCATGTTTTTATATCTGATTCCTCTGTACTCAGTGCCTCACCAATCATGAACTTCGTCGCAGGTTACTGGTAGGTGTGTATAGCGATAGAAGAGACTAATCGAAGCGGGGGATCGTCGAGTCTAGCTGACTGTCCATTATATTGAAGCCCTTTTAGGCTATGTGCACCCATATTATTGTACAGTACAAAATTTTCATTTTGTAGTTTTTTTTTTTCACAGCCTAGAAAAAACATGGACATCAGGAATTCAACAGGCACGGGAGGCATGTCTTATGGAAGTGGTTGTAGAAATATTGGAAATCTATGACCCGGAAATACGTCAGTGCCAGTAAACAACAGCAGTCAATTCTGGAACTGACAGTCTTCGTCAATGGCTTTTTAAGTGATAAATAGAAACTATTATTGGAAAAAAAAGTTCAGTCACAACAGTTCCTTTCATCAGATATCCGTTTTATCTGCTTTACAGAGGTTCCACGATATGTGCAATACAGCATTGCTGGCCAAGACGTGCACAACAGGAGAAGTCCAATGTCCATTGAATAGATTAGTGTAATGAGGATGCAAAAACTGTTTAGGTCTTTACATTCAATTCTTCTTTTCCTTTCAGCTTGTCCCGTTAGAGGTCGTCACAGCGTGTCATCTTTTTCCATTTTAGCCTATCTCCTGCATCTTCCTCTCTAACCCCAACTGCCCTCATGTCTTCCCTCACAACATCCATCAAACTTTTCTTTGGTCTTCCACTCGCTCTTTTGCCTGGCAGCTCCATCCTCAGCACTCTTCTACCAACATAGTTACTCCCTCACCTCTTAACATGTCCAAATGATCGATGTCTCCTCTCTCTCTCTCTCTCTCTCTCTCTCTCTCTCTCCTCTCTCTCTCTCTTTCTCTCTCTCTCTCTCTCTCTCTCTCACCTTGTCTCCAAAACATCCAACTTTGGCTGTCCCTCTGAGCTAATTTCTAATCCTATACAACGTGCTCACTCCGAGGGAGAACCTCAACATCTTCATTTCTGCTACCTCCAGTTCTGCTTCCTGTTGTTTCTACAGTCTCGCTGTCTCTAATCCGTACATCATGGCTGGCCTCACCACTGTTATATAAACTTTACCCTTCATCCTAGCAGAGACTCTTCTGTCACATAACACACGAGACACCCTCCGCCAGCTGTTCCAACCTGCTTGGACCTGTTTCTTCACTTCCTTATCACACTCACCATTGCTCTGGATTGTTGACCTTAAATATTTGAAGTCGTCCACTCGTGCTATCTCTTCTCCCTGTTGCCTCACTCTTCCCCCTCCACCTTTCTCATTCACGCACATATATTCTGTTTTACTTCGGCTAATCTTCATTCCTCTCCTTTGCAGTGCATGTCTCCATCTTTCTAATTGTTCCTCACCCTGCTCCCTGCTTTCACTGCATATCACAATATCATCTGGGAACATTATGGTCCAAGGGGATTCCAGTCTAACCTCATCTGTCAGCCTATTCACTACCACTGCAAACAGGAAGGGGCTCGGAGCTGATCCCTGATGCAGTCCCACGTCCACCTTAAATTCTTCTGTCACACCTAAGGCACACCTCACCGCTGTTCTGCTGCCATCATACATGTCCTGTATTATTCTAACATACTTCTCTGCCACACCAGACCTACGCATGCAGTCCCAAAGTTCCTCTCTTGGTACTCTGTCATACGCTTTCTCTAGATCCAGAAAGACGCAATGTAGCTCCTTCTGACCTTCTCTGTACTTTTCCACTAGCATCCTCAAGGCAAATAATGTATCTGTGGTACTCTTTCTAGGCATGAAACCATACTGTTGCTCACAGATAGTTACTTCTGTCCTGAGTCTAGCCTCCACTACTCTTTCATTGTGTGGCTTTCACATTCAATTAAATTTTGTTATTATACTGACTGGCAACCAGCTCAGAGTGTAGTCCCATTTTGGCCCAAAGTTAGCTGAGATAGGCTCCAGCGCTTCCGCTACCGTTGTGAAGATAAGCAGTTTGGAAAATGGATTAAACGTATGAACCTTTTTGCCAATACTGTGGAGTGGTACAGTGCCTTGTAAAAGTATTCAACCCGCTTGAACTTTTAAACTTTTCGCCACATTTCAGATTTCAAACATATATATATATATTTATTTTTTTGTCAAGAATCAACAACAAGTGAGACACAATCATGAAGTGGAATGAAATTTATTGGGTATTTTAAACTTTTTTTAACAAATAAAAACCTGAAAAGTGGGGAGTGCAATATTGGCAATGTGATTATTATTGGTAGATTTGCAGTCATCTGATACTTCTTCTATTTCAATATGATTGCTTGCACAGTGCTCCTTGAGTTGTTTAAAGCTTGGGAAATCTTTTCGTACCCAAATCTGGATTTAAACTTCTCCACAATTGCATCTCGGACCTGCCTGGTCTGTTCCTTGGTCTTCAATATGCTCTCTGCACTTTAAACAGAAACCTGAGACTATCACAGAGCAGGTGCATTTATATGGAGACTTGATTACACACAGGTGGATTCTATTTATCATCATCAGTCAACATTGGATCATTCAGAGATCCTCACTGGACCTCTGGACTGAGTTTGCTGCACTGAAAGTAAAGGGGCCAAATAATATTGCATGCCCCAATTTTCAGGTTTTTATTTGTTAAAGTATAAAATATCCAATAAATTTCGTTCCACTTCCCGATTGTGTCCCACTTGTTGTTGACTCTTGACAAAAAAAATAATTTTATATCTTTATGTATGAAGCCTGAAATGGCGAAAGGTTGAAAAGTTCAAGGGGGCGGACTACCTTCATAAGGCACTGTTTTTTTCTTTAAAATGTTGAAAAGATTTTGTAATGCTTTTGGGGTGGCTATTTATAGAATTTCCATTCATTTCAATGGGGAACATTGATTTGAGTAACACATGTGGCCATTAAACCCGTACATCTAGGTACCACTGTATTGAAAGAGATTGTGATCAAATTGTAAGATCATTTTCATTTGACTCGATGTTGTAACTATTGCACGTTTATAGCAATACTGTGGCGTGATACATAAAAATATGTTTTTTTCAGTGTGCAAATTTTTGTGATGCTTTTGGGGAAGCTGTTTATGGCAATTCCATTCATTTCAATGGAGAACATTGATTTGAGTAACAAGCATTGCCATGAAACAACTTAAACTTGTATGTCTAGGTACCACTGCATCTTAGATTGTATCAGATCATAAAAGGTGGCAAGGTAGTTCCACTGCTGGCCTACCACACTGGGCCTTAGATAAAGGCAAAAGATTTTGGCAAATAGTACAGCAGGGATGTGAATTGGTAACTACACAGACAATACTCTGTGTACTGGGACTGAAATAGCACACTAACGGATCAAAAGCAAAGTGATAACTTATGGGAAATGTGTCAGTTGTATCCATACATGTCTGATGTAGTGTTGTTTCACTCTCAAACATTTTGTTCATAAGAATGAATCTTTTTAGTCAAGGTACTAAACTGAATCAGTTTATGAAATGAGTCATTCTTTGAATTGAGTGTGTACATTGTCAGCAATGACCTGCCAACACAGTCAGAGTGAGGGGGCAATGTAAGCTTCTTTTGCTTACATATGTGTAATGCAATTGTTCCTCACTGCTTCGTGAGCACCATCATATGGTAGCTTACATACACGCTAAAACATGTGGTGGCATGCATGCTTAACAGTGTAACCATTGTGTTTAAGTGTACTTTGTTGGACAAGTCATACAACATTTGTAAATGTTGGACCTCTACGATTAGGAAAAATAAATGAAAACACGGTAAATAAAAAAAAAATTGCGAGAGCAAGATCCGCGAATATATAGTGAACAGTGAACCATGAATAGGTAAGGACACACTGTAATCAAATACAGCTTGAAAATGATTTTAGCAAATAGATGCAATATAACAGTTAAAAATTTAAGGGGTCTCAGTAGTTTCTGTACCCACTGTACTTAGGTAGGTAGGTTGCTTTATTTATGTTTTTTTGAATCTCCCTACCTTTCCTAAATTATAATGTGGGAGAACAACAACCCATAGTCCTTTGGTGAACATATTGGCCGAATCATTAACTGAAGGAGCGAGCACTTGTATCTGTAAAAAAAAAAAAAACAAAAAAACTGAACCCTTCAGTGAATGACTCAAACTAGTCTTTTTTTTTTTAACAAACCGATTCAAGTGATTCATGACATTCAGAAGAACTGCCGTGCCCATTACTCGCCTGATGCTCGGACTTAAAAAACGTCAATAATAATAATGATAGGAATAATATAATGTTTTCTCTGGGTTTTCCTTGGTTTCATTTTTAGAAGCAGTTGTCTTCTTGAACCTTTTCCCCACCAAGTACCCAGTATCTAACCTGAGGTTCGACACAGCCATAACTGAGTAAATGAAAAATACAGTAACGAAATGAAGTATATGCGTAGCTTTACACAAGTGACTCACTGATTAATACTATTTCAATTACGTGCAATGATAATCATATTACTGTGGAAATCCCACTATTTTTTGCTTCAAAAGAATAGGAAATGAACTCAGCCTGTTTCTTTTTATATGTGGAAAAAAAATGCAAGAATTACGTGTTGTTGATTCTTCATGACATCCCTGTGGCTAGAACACAAAAATTCTAAATAAACAAACTAGAAAGGGCAGACATAATTTATTAACAACATACTAAATATTTAAAATAACCTTTGAATGTTTTATTTTAGGTTTTTAAATGTGAAATCCACTGGTTTGCATTAACAATGTATCCAATAGGTCATGGCTTGGGGGTGTCTGTCCCCCACATAACACGTGTCACTCACGCCTTTTTCCTCGCATTGTGGAGGAAGAGCCGACATCAAAGAGTCAAAAAACGACATCGTTATGAACGCTTTGCTGCCACAAGCTAGTTATCCCTGTGGTAACTTTTCTGACATCTCCTGCTTGAAACTCACACGCGCACATCCCGCGCGGGCTCGGGACCGGGCTGCCAGTGGAGAGCTCAATCACGCAGCGCGCCGTCCCAAAGCCACTGCCGCGCCGGGTCCTGGTTAATTCCGATAACGAACGAGACTCCGGCATGCTAACTAGCTACGCGGTCCACGGTGGCATGAGCTGCATCGTTCATGGCTGTGTATGGAAGTATTCCTCCGTCTTCCTGATAAACCGAGGGGCCGAGCCGCTCACGGCTGTGTATGGAATTATTCCTCCATCTTCCTGATCAACCAATAATCCTATTTCTTCATCAGATGAGGATAAATCCGAGAAATCAGCGCTGGGCATAAATGGTGTCCCATGTAATCGAGCCTTTGTTGCACCACGGTACACGTCACATCCGCGCACGTAGGTCATGTGACTCGCGAAAATGACAGCGCTCCTGAAAATTTGTAATTGTCAATAAAAATCTTCTCAAAACACTGTTAAATAAGAGAGGATTTAACAACACATTGTCAAAATAGAGTACATATTACATGACCTATTGGATACATTGTTAATGCAAACCAGTGGATAACCCTTTAACTACAATATACCGAGGTGTTAGATCCTGATCCTTCGTGTGATTAAACGTTTTACATTTTCAAACACTTTCCGTCTACTATTAAACAAATTTTAAAGTTTCTACATAGAACAAATTATAGTACAGCATGGTCTTGCACACTCGTGCAGTGCATATTCAGCAAGGGAAAGCACAGCTCCAGAGCGAGTCATAATCACCAGTTTGCAACAACTGCACGTATTACCATAGACGACATTTACAGTACATACATATAAATCACTCTTTGTGTTCCGAATCATAAGTCGACATTGAAGCCATATTGGATGAGGCAAAATGAAGTGGTCTGCTGTATTAACATGCTTCATTGATTTGTTGCTTCATGAGCAACCATTTTACACTCAAAGACCAGATTCAAGGGATTAAGATTGAACCATTACTTTTGATTCCCTCTGGTCAAGTCAAACACTTGCTCTCACAAGAATTTAACAAACAAATGAAGAATGGATTTGTGAGATGTGAGAGAATATATTCTGACCTGGAGCAAAGTGCGTCTTCCCATAGAAATGGACTATGCCAGTTCTTTGGCCAACAACCAGCACCCTATCCCCCAGGCGCACCTCAGGGCCCCCACACACAGAGCTACTCCCAGAAGGTGTTTGGCTTCGATGTCCTGGTAAGGCAAAGAGTATTGCAGTACCTTGTATGATTCTGTGTATCCTGATGTGGTGTGCTAAAATAATTCCAACCTGCTGTACCACAGGGACTCTGAGAAATATGTTCCCTTTGTTGCCTGGTAATAAGACGTTGCCTGGGATGGGGACGCGGCCAAGGGCGGTGTCCGTGACGAGATTCTAGCGAGGAAGTCGAAGAGGAGAGCGATTGCGAGAGACCACCTGTGATCAAATCAACAAGAAAAAAATCACACAAAAGGCCAAAAAAATGTCACGTGTACTCTGCGAGCTCAAAAATGCAGACCATTCCATGAAATACACAATAATACAATACAGTCAGCACTGTGTCCGGTTGTGAGGTCTATTACTTTCTTTCTTAATATTAACAGCACCATCCATCCAGCAAGTAATGTAACAAGGTTGAAACAAAAACAATTGTATGATTTCTGCTGTGTAATATCATCAATTCTTAGCTGGAGAACCACTTTGAAGCCAACGTATTTGATCAGCGCACTTCACTCCAAATAAATGCAAAAAAAAAAAAAAAAAAAAATCACCCTTAGCTTTAAGTTGATTTTCAATACTACACCTTAAATATAAGCAATTATCATCCCTCAATCCATTTTCGGAGCCACATATCCTCATGAGGGTCACGGGAGCACTGGAAGCAATCTCAGCTGTCTCCGGGCGGGAGGCAGGGTACACCTTCAACTGGTTTGCAGCCAATCACAGGGCACATGGGGCCAGACAACAGTTGCACTCACAATCACACCTTGGGGCAATTTAGAGTCTCCAATGAATGCATGTTTTTGGGATGTGGGGGAAAAGCGGAATGCCCAGAGAAAACCCACACAGCCACGGGGAGAACATGCAAACTCCACACAGGCGGGACTGGGATTTTGTGCTACCGTTCCGCCTTAGCAAATACCATTTCAGTCAAATAGGAGTCTGAGTTGCTGATAGTTTTCGGGAAGATCAATTCTTAATAGTCTTAAATGGTTGTTGTAAAGCTGTCATTTCATTCCCCTGTCCTTTTAAGAAAACAACTAACCCCTCCAAAAATGTGTTTAGACACAGATTAGAACATTTGGATAAATTTGTGTGTGGTGTCAATCATTTTCAACACGAAGGGGCATGCCTAGTGGATTTTGGGGGTAAAATCGCACTCTTTACTGTCTAAAATGGAAATTTTTCAGCTCTATTTCAATCCCCATCCAACATTGGGACCTTACACAAAGAACAGCGAGCGCATAAAAAAGTGGGGAAAGCTACTGTAGATGGCCAGTGTGCAAAAGGCTCCAGCCTTAGCTGTTCCAGCTATTCTACTTACAGACTGTTTTGAGGTTAAAGAACACAAGACCAAAATAAACTATTTCAAGCAACATTTTGTTTTACTGAAGAAAAAACGAGTCCACCAATCCCAAATGACAGGCTGTGGCTGACTAGAAAAACTAAAGAATCATCCATCCATTTTCTTTGCCACTTATCCTCAATAGGGTCACGGGGAGTGCTGGAGCATATCCCAGCTGTCAACGGGCAGGAGGCGGGGTAGACCCTGAACTGGTTGCCAGCCCAGGGCACATTGAGACAAACAGCCACACTCACAATCACACCTAGGGGCAATTTAGAGTGTCCAATTAACGGTGGATGCTTTTGGGATGTGGGAGGAAACCGGATTGCCCAGAGAAAACCCACGCAGGCACGGGGAGAACATCCAAACCCTACACAGGCGGGGCCGAGATCGAACCCGGGTCCTCAGAACTGTGAGGCCAACGCTTTACCAGCTGAACCACCGTGCCGCCCTAAAGAATCATTGATCTTTTAATTTAATAAATATCCTGACATTTTTATAGTTAACGAGATGAGAGTGTTTCACAACAGCGCATGACTAAGATGGCTGCACTGTTAAGCTGGTAAGACGCAAAAACTGTGGCATTCTGAATCTGGACTGTAAATGTCTGAGAAAGTTTAGTCATGAATTAGTCTGGTTCCTTGGGTGCAAGGAGGTGCTGACACAAACAACCTCACATTTCTTCTGCGCCACACATACATACACACTCACACCTAGTGATGAATTGCCGCTAAAACTATTCAGCCTGTCTATGCCCTGGTTATTAAACTCAACTTAATTGGACTATCAATCACAGAATTACATTGGCTACTCTAAGGTCCACAATTCCAGTCACGTAATGATCAATCAGCCATCAAAACCTTTGAATATTACCCCTGTACACTAAATCTGTAAATCTCAGAGGGCCCAGAAACCATAAAAACCTTCAGGTTTCGACGATATTCTAAGGTCACTAGGTAACGATATCGCAGGCCAATGTGACGAGGACATCTACCAAGGACTGGTATTGTCAGCAATATAATGTATGCACTGTTACTGTCTGCACTGTCTGTGAATTTGGCTTTCAACAGTGAACAATATTCATATAGACACATCCATCCATTATTGACACCATATATGCTTTGCTGGGTCACAGCTTGCAGTTAGACAGAGCAAAGTTTGAGAAGGGCCGGACACCAAAATTAGACAAGCTATACGTGTCCTGGGCGGGCAGTATTACAGTGAAGAAGGGATGCCAAAAAGTGGAAAATATGAAAAGACTGGAAGGGTAAAAATTTCAGGAAAAAATAAAGGAAGTGTCATATAGTCCTCCCAGTGTGTAGTGTGATTATGTATACAAAGCTTATCAAGCCTGTAAAGCATTTAAGTGCAAATAAGAGGACAGCTCAAGAAGATAAAGGGATCGCAAGGGGCTGTGTAGAGCAGTTTGACTAATACTGCACCAAACAACTATGGAGACTCGTGATTTCACGTCACCACAGATGCTTGTATGCTATAACTGGTGTGCAGAGTTGCTGTGCATGTGCATTGATGAAGGAGGACATAGGCGCACACCTCCAGGTGGGATACACAACCCCGCTGCAACCCTAGGTCCCCCTCGTCCGTGTCAGCATGGTTGAAGTTTGGGAAGACTATGACAGAAGAGTAGGCTTGATTATTATTTTGCCAATCACCCAAAGTCAGCTGGTGTTACGTTCTAGCTCACCCACATTGCAGTTGAAGCTGGTCACAGCAGTATAGAAAATGGTAGTAGTAGTTGTGTTCAAAATAATTGTCTTCCAATGTGACTAACCAGATTAGTCCATGTTTTCAGTATATTTTTTATAGCTACATGTCAAACCAGTTACCAGTAGTTGCAGCAGATTCTCTGAAAACCAACACGACCCAGCATTCATGATATACACACTCTTATGGCTTTGTACTTGGGCGATTTGTTCAGAGGGGTGTGCTAAAAACAATAGTAGTCTGCCATTGACTTAATAAACTCAAAACTAGTTGTACAAAATTTTGTTTCTAGGATTTACCAATCCTTTGAATCACGAAAATAATATTTAGTTCTTTGACCACAGTTTTTATATAACTGCTTCAAATCTGTGTGGCATGGAGTCAACCAACTTGTGGCACCTTTGAGCTGTTATTCCACTCAAAGAATCCTTAACAACATTTCACAATTCATTTACATGCATTGGTCTTGCTTCAGAAACACCCCACAAGTTCTCAATTGGATAAAGGTCCAAAGGATTGGGCTGACCACACCATGACATTAACTTTGTTGGTTTGGAACCAAAACTTTACATGTTTACTAGTGTTTTCTGGGTCATTGACCTGTTCAAACGCCTATTTCAAGGCCATGTCCTCTTCAGCATAAGGCAACATCAAGTATTTTGACATATGCAAACCAATCTATGATCCCTGGCGATATCTGGCCCCAACACCATAGTAGGAGAAACGTACCCATATCATGATGCGTTCACCACCATGCTTTACTCTCTTCACTGTGTACTGTGGTTTGAATTTGGAGTTTGGGGGTCATCTCATAAACTGTCTGCAGCCTCTGGACCCCAAAACAACAATGTTACTCTCATCAGTTCACAAAAGGTTCCTACATTTCTCTTTAGTTGCTGTGTTGTTTGGCAAATTGTAGCCTCTCCTGAAGATGGCTTTCTTTTAACAGAGGGATTTTGAGGGGGATTCTTGTAAATAGACACAGACATCTTCTCACTGTCACAGTACTTACACGTAACTCCAGACTGTCTTTGATCATCCTTGAGATGATCATTGGATGAGCCTTTGCCAGTCTGGTTATTCTGCGATTTATTTTGATGGTTGTGTTCCCTTTTCTGCCATGTGTTTGGTTTTGCTCTCCATTTTAAGGCATTAGAGATCATTTTAGCTGAACATCCTATAATTTATTGCACCTCTTCATAAGATTTGCCCTCTTCAATCAAACTTTTAATCAAAGTAGGGTGTTCATCTGAATAATGTGCTGAACGACCCATTTTCCTCAGGCTTTCAAGGAGAAATACATGTTTAACAGGTGCTGGCTTCATCCTTAAACAGGGGCCACCTGATTCACATCTGTTTTTCACAAAATTGATAACCTTACTGATTGAATGCTACACGGCAATTTACAACACACCCCTTTCAACAAATTGCCCAATTTCACAGCCTTAAGAGTTTGTATATTAGGAATGCTGGGTCTTGTTGATTTTGAGCATCTACTGCACCTTTTAGTAATTTCTTTGACATGTAGCAATAAAAAAATAGACTGAAAACATGGATTAATCTGGTTGGTCACAAAAGACTGCTATTACTTTGAACAGTACTGTACATCTATTTTCTATACTGCTGTGATCAGCTTCACTTGCATTGTAGGTGAGTTGGACCCTAATACCAGCTGACTTTGGGTGAATGGCTGAATACACCCTGGACTGGTGCCCATCCAATGACAAGGCACACATAAACAAACAGACATTCACACGCAAATTCACAGAGTCCTCAGAGTAAACCAACTACATAAAGAACATGCAAACTCCACATAGAAAGAAATCTTTGCTTCCCGTGGTACTCCTGCACTGCATAAAGTGAATTAAGTAATGAATAAGAAAGACTACGTCCCGATCGGAATTCACCACATATCAAGCCAGTGCCTTAAAATAGGGCACACTTTGGTGTTCCAACAGGACAAATACCGCAATTAAACATCATAAGTGGTTTTGGAGTTGATGTTTTAAAATACTCCTCACCTCATAGTTTAATTGCTTTTATTTCTATTGTTAAAAATCTTTCTGCACACCGCTGTTACTTACTGTTACTGTAAATAAACAACCATGTACATAATGTATAGTCTCTGGGTCCCTCTTGGATTGCCCCAGAATTTGTGCAATTCATAATTCCATTAAATTTTTCAAAAAAGTAACACTTCTGAAGTTGTATAAAAATTCACAGGTTGAATTGCATCAAGTCTCAAAAGACAAGAAACTTTTTTGCTGTTGTTGTTGTTTTTATAACAACGCCACAGAGTAACAGTGAAGGCAAAGAAGAAGATGTGATGACAACCATAAAACTAGAAATTGACATAGTGGGAGGATTGTCACAAAGCTATCATATGTTGACAATCATAGCAAAACAATGAATGCACACTGAAAAATTAGTGAAGACTCTGTGCCAAGTGAATTGATAACGGCTTCCAATAATAAGACTTCAAGTGCCAGCGAAGTCTCAGGATTTGGTGGCAGTTTCTGCGTTTATTGACTCCAGAGCCGATGATTGTTTTGTAGACTCGTGTGTTAGAGACTCTTCGGTGTTTTCAGAATAAATGCAACAAACCTAGAAATGTACTTGATTTGGATTGGCATCTCCTGGCGCCAACATCACATATTACGAGTTCCACTTCATTTAAAGCTTTCAGGTAACCACATCGAATCAGTGGAAGATCCTGATAGGTTAACTGACAACACTTAAGTTAATTGACCCCTCCGTAGAAATTGCGTCATCCGCGTCGCTGACCAATCAGAGGCCAGAGATCTGCATAAACCACGCCCCTTTTTGGAACCGCAGTTTTCTCAGACTTTGTACGGTCCAGTATACCTTTTGGTAGCGTTTTATCGCGTATTTGGGTTCTTTAACAATAGATATGGTTAAGAGGTGTAGTCATGGACTTTATAATAGTGACGACAGGTATCCTGAAAGGCTAGTTGGTGGAGTTCAATTCATACCCTTTCCAAAACCGAAGACCCAGTACGAAAAATGTCTTTGATGGATCAAACTTTGTGGAAGACCGCATGATCAACTGAATCCATCAACCGGAACAGATATGTTTGCACGAAGGTAAGCCCTATATTTGATTTTCAATACATGTCTCATATAAATGAATTAGCAGTTCTTCACTTGCATAACATAGCTACGTGTGAATGATTGACACACTTGATCTGTGTTGAGCGATATTTTGCGATGATCTGACTGCACAAACGTGTCTCTGTTCGGCGGCTCCCAAGCTAAGCTAAACCGGACTTTTGTTTGCACGAAGGAATGCCCTATATTTGATTTTCTATACATGTCTCATATAAATTAATTAGCAGTTCTTCGCTTGCATAACATAGCTAAGAGTGAATGATTGACACACTTGATCTGTGTTGAGCGATATTTTGCGATGATCTGACTGCACAAACGTGTCTCTGTTGGGCGGTGAGCTAAGCTAAACCGGACAAGCAGTCCTAAAAGCCTTCGACGTGCACCGAGACACCAAGACTGAAGGAAGGATGTTTGATGACGCTAAAGTAGTGATTGTCGTACGCGGTCGGGACTTACGTAGGTTCGGCACTAATTCAAGAATAATTATTGAGGGGAGCGCATGACGTTACACAAAGAAAACGAGAGAAACAACTTGTAAATCAAGCCTCGCCTTCTTTTCCTTCATACGGCGGTTCACAAACGGCTATACAGATACATATACAGATTCTGCACACATGTGTGATATGTAACACGAAAATAGGAAACTGTCAATGACGAATTCGTCTTTAGGTTATAATATATTATATTATGTGGCTTCTCGGTCTTCCTCTGACTCTGGAAAGATCTTGCGCTAATATCAATGGTTTCTCTGTCGATATGCATGTAAATACCATTGAAATACCCCTCGCTGAAATACTTGAAGCCCTGCACCTCAAACACTCTGCTTCCTTGTTTGAAATCATGGGAAAATCAAAAGAAATTACACAGGAAATCAGAGAAAGAATCGTTTGTGTAAATTCCAGATGCTTGAAGGTGCCACTGTTCAAACACTTATACGCAAGTATTAACATCAGGGGTATGTCCTGCCATCCCACCACTCAGGAAGGGGACGGGCTCTGTGTCCCAGAGATGAAGGTTTATTGGGCCGAAGTGTGTGAATCAATCCCAGGACACAAGCAAAAGACCTTCTGAAGAAGATGAATAAAGCTGAAGAAAAAAGTGTCATTATCCACAATGAACCGATTCCTGCACCAACATGGGCTGAAAGGCCACTCACCGAGAATGAATTCATTACGGCTAAAGAAACATGAAAAAAAGACATGATAAATTGCAAAAAGACACTAAGACAAAGATCTTAACTTCTGTAGACGTCCTGTGGTCTGATGAAATAGGGTTACTTTTTTGGGCATAATGACCAACGTTATTTCTGGAGGAAAAGGGGGGGAGGGGGTTGTAGACCTGAGAACACCATACCAAATGTGAAGCATCGAGGTGGCAGCATGTTGTGGGGCTTTTTTATTGCTGCAAGAATTGGAGCTCTGTTTGGCATCATGAAAAAGAACATTACATGGAGATATTAAGGAAACATCTCGAGACATCAGACAGGAAGCTGAAACTTAAGCACAAATGAATCTTCCAAATGGAGAATGACCCAAAGTATACTTCCAAAATAGTTAGAAAGTGGCTTCAGGATAACAAAGTCAATCTCTTGGAGTGGGCATCACATAACCCTTGACCTGAATACCATCGAAAATTTGTGGGCAGATATGAAAAGGCGTGTGCGAGCAATGCAACCTACAAACCTGACTCAGTTACACCAGTTCTGTCAGGAGGAATGGGCTGGGATTCCAGCAGTATACTGTCCGAAGCTTGATGAAGGTTACCCAAAACATTTGATCCAAGTCATGCAGTTCAAAGCAAATGCTATTTGAAACTCAAGAAATGTATGTATGTATGTGTTAAAATGAAAATAAAATCATTGATTCAATCAGTTAAGTTGCATTCTACTTCTGGAGAAACTAACAGATGGAAGTACTCATGGTATGACAAAATTGGTCAGTGGGTAAACAGGACAAAAATGGTTGGAAACTACTGACTTATTGTATCGTTAGTACAAGATTAATGATAACAGTTCGAACCTGGAACAGATTCATTTGATTCCATTGTTTTCTAAGTTGTAAAACTGGTTCTAAATATGGACAACGGTGGTCAACACCACCTGAGAATGAATTGTGTTCGACCTTGTAATATCTAAAGTGCACCAAGCCTCGGACAAAATCTCATGTCAACAAAGAACCTCAACCACTTCCTTTGAATACTCTGTGTCAGCAAATTCTGAAAATAAATGGGCAATATAAGACACAGTATATGACCACTTACTTATGTCATAGCAACATCAACATTACTTTTGTAATGATCCATACTATTGTGCATATCACCAGACAACTGTAAGAAAGACTACAGTCCAGATAAGTAATGTATTTAATTTGGAATGGAGGCTGATTAACAACACTGCTGTCATGCCGAGTATATCCTCCCCTCAGTAATGGGAGGGTCCCTGCTGCCACCGTACTTCAGTGTACTGTATGTAAGAGTTATTTCTTCAATTAACAGAATATTAGAATATTTATTGATTTGATGCAGTTATTCTGGTGTGGTTGTAGTTAATTTGTCTTGACATGACGTGTGGTCTACAATAAGAAATGTGCATGTTTAGACACTCAGATTATTTATTTTATAAAATTTTTTTCCTGATACCAAATGACCTATCAAATTGCATGGCTCAGATGGTCTATAAATAGGCGTGACAGTGACTAGAGCAGGGGTCAGCAACCTTTAATATTCAAAAAGCCATTTCGACCCGGTTTCCAAAGAAAAGACAACACTGGGATATATATATATATATATATACAGTGAAGAAAATAAGGATTTGAGCACACTGCTATATTGCAAGTTCTCCCACTGAGAAATCATTGAGGGGTCTGAAATTTTCATTGTAGGTGCATGTCCACTATTAGAGAGATAATCTAAAAAGAAAAATCCAGAAATCACAATAGCTAGGCCATGCCAGAACCTTGATATGCTTCTTACGGAGCCACTCCTTGATTTTCCTGGTTGTGTGCTTCAGCTCATCGTCATGTTGAAAGACCCAGGCACGACCTATCTTCAATGCTATGACTGAGGGAAAGAGGTTGTTCCCCAAAATCTCACAATACATGGCCGCGGTCATCCTCTTCTTAATACAGTGCAGTCGTCCCGTGGCATGTGCAGAAAACACCCCCAAAGCATGATACTACCACCCCCATGCTTCACAGTAGGGATGGCGTTCTTAGGATAGAAGTCATCATTCATCTTCCTCTATACACGGTGAGTGGAATTATGACCAAAAAGTTTCTTTTTGGTCTCATCTGTCCACAAAACCTTCTCCCATGATTCCTCTGTACCATCCAAATGGTCATTTGCAAACTTAAGACAGGCCTTGACATGTGCTGGTTTAAGCATATGAACCTTCCATGGGATGCATGATTTCAAACCATGACGTCTCAGTGTATTACCAATGGTCACCTTGGAAACGGTGGTCCCAGATCTTTTCAGGTCATTGACTAAGTCCTGTTGCGTAGTCCTGGGCTGATACCTCACCTTTTTAAGGATCATTGAGACCCCATGAGCTGATATCTTGCATGGGGGTCTACTCCAATTTTGTCTTATGTAATGTATTATCCTGAATCAAATGCACCTCTGTGAGGTCTTTAGCTACATAAAGACACCTGTCCAACCCATACAATCAGTAAAACTCAAAGTTGTAACATGGCCAAGGCCAAAGAGCTCTCCAAAGACACCAGAGACGAAATTGTACAAATCCACGTGGCTGGAAAGGGTTACGGAAAAATTGCCAAGCAGGCTGGTGAAAAAAAGGTCCACTGTTGGAGCAATCATTAGAAAATAGAGGAAGCTAAACACAACGGTCAATCTCAATCGGAGTGGAGCCCCATGCAAGATATCACCTCGTGGGTCTCAGTGAACCTTACAAAGGTGAGGAATCAGCCCAGGACTACATGACAGGACTTGGTCAATGACCTGAAAAGAGCTGGGACCACCGTTTCCAAGGTGACTGTTGGTCATACACTAACAGGCATGTGATTTGACTGAATGAAAAAAGACTGAAAAATAGCCAGGCGTCTGGGTGGCTGCAAGTATGATCACCAATTTTAAAGTGCAAGTTTTATAAATTGTATTGTGAATGAAATATATCTAAGACATCGAGAAATAAATGCTATTCTGTTTTCAAAATTTACACAACATGATCGTTGATTATTTAGGTACATACCTTTACCCCAAAAAATTACAAATTAAAATACAAATTCCACTAACTACTAGAAGTGAAACTAAATTAAATTCAGATTTGCGTCATGGCATGCAAGCGTGCTTTCAAAGCATGTATATCGTATCCATTCAAAAAGGATTTAATTCTTGTTTTTGTAAATGATTGAAACAATGAATTTGACAACAATTAACATCATTTTTGGTTATCAGTAAATAATAGAGCTTTTTTTGCTTTGCTTCTTAACTCTCACCTCGTGTCAGAGCAAACACTAAGCCCGTGAGCGCCCCAGTGTCATCCATTGAAGTTACATGGCTCATTCAAATATACAGATTACAGCTTTTACATTCCCATCAGAACATTTTTAAGAACAATTTTGTGTTTTTGGAAACCTACAATGAAAATATTAACAAACAAAAAATACATTTCTAACCAAACCAAGCCAACTATGAACTATAAATTTAAAAGGTCCCTTCCAACTTTGCTTCATTTTTTTTTTTTAACCCACAATGATATCCCTGTCTATTTTTCTTGGTGTAAAACTGCATTTTTGTTTGCAGAATATCTTCAGCAATGGACGGTGAAAGCTGAATGATGCTCCCAAACAGTTTTAAGGTTAATGTTATGTTGCCTTCTATATTTATTATTATTGCCTCCTATATATATTTTTAATCAAAAAAAGAGAAAATCTGATCCAGTTTGACCGCTTTTTCTTCTAATATTCATATACCCCGACATTCATTAAAGAAACAGCGCTTTTTTTTTTTTTTTTACTTTTATCAAGAGTAAACACAAACAGCGTCATCCACCGCACGTTCCTCTCCAGGCGGTGGCGAAGGCTCATTGGCCGCCTCATGTTCTTGTCCCAGCGACGGCTCGTCAGCCGCCTCACGTTCCCCCCCCGGTGGCGGCCACATCACGGTCCCCTTTGTTCTGGTTCCAGCAGCGACAGATATCCGCCCGTCTCACATTCCTGTCTAGACGACAACCAGCCCGCAGCCGCCCCCCGCTCCTGCTTCGACGGCGACCGTCCTCGGCCGCGTCACTCTCCTGTCTCGACGGAGACCGGCACATGGTCGCCTCACTCTCCTGTCTCGGCTGCAACAGGTATTTTTCAGTCTCACGTTCGACAGCGCAGGAATACAGCCGCCACACGCCCCTGTCTTCACGGCGACCACCCTATGGTCTCCTCACGCCCCTGTCTCGACGGTGCCCACCTCCCTCTCCTGCTTTGATGATGACCGGTCCGTGGCCGTCTCATGACCACGCTTCAAGGGCGACCGATTCCTGGCCATCTGAGGACCACGCTACGGCAGCAACCGATCCCTCGGCCACCCCCCGACCAAACCTCGGCGGCGACCGATCCCCGGCTGCCTCACAATCAAAACTCAGCGGCGACCGATTCCCGGCTGCCTCACGACCTAGCCTCAGCGATGACCGGTTCCCGGCCGCCTCCCAACCTAGCCTCGATGGCGACTGATCCATGGCCACCTCATGACCGAACCTCGGCAGCGACCGATCCCCAGCCGCCTCACGACCACATCCTTGGAGGTCTTCGTCCGGAGCAGTTGCTTGCTCCCATCTGGTTCCTGCGTCGCCTTTGGGTTCCTCCTCGAGGAAGTCCACCCAAATCGCACAATGGGGACACAGGTGCTTGGCGTCCTGGTCGACCTCCTGACCAGCTCGGTCGGACACCCCGCTTTGGGTGGCCTGGATGGCCAGCAGACAGACTGGGGTTGGGGGGTATGTGCCCTCCTCCGGGCCCACTTCGACCCTCCCCTGGTCTTGTTTTCTGTTCTGTTTTTCGGTTTTGTCACGTCTGGGATCTGCACTTGAAGGGGGGACGTTCTGTCATGAGCAAGGCTTGGCCACTGCCAAGAGGGGCGTGGCCAGGCCACTGCTCTGGGCAGTGACACCTGCCACGAGTCACAGCTTTTTCTACATTTGGACTGTAATTAGACAGACATTTAAGTTGGAGTTTTTGTCACTGGCATTTGCCAGTTTGTTGCTTCATGTTAGTGAGTTGCATTCACTGCCTGTGGGACTCTCCACTTCTACGGGTAAGTTAGAGTAACCCTAGTCACAGCGATTCTGTGCCCTTTTGTTTGATCCAGTCCTGTGGAGTTTGATACATTCCCCCATGGTCATCGGACCGTATGTCTTTTGGATCCCGCCTAGCCAAGCGTTTCTGTGCCTCTGCCTTCTCGGACTGCTACACCGTGTATGACCCAGTTTCCGGAATAAACCACAATGAACATTATGCCTCTGCATTTGGGTCCGCCCCCGAGGTTCTTGACAGACAGACAAAAAGAGGCAGAGAGACAGAGAGAGAGAGAGAGAGAGAGAGAAAGAGAGAGAAATTCATAGAAAACAGAGAATAATGTGCAATTACAGACACAAGTCCAAGTAGTGTGCCCCACCCCAGCAACCAATCCCACAACCCACTCTCAGACCACAGTCAAGGTTAATGATGGCATGTTTTTGGTGTCTGTACAGAATTTTTTAAAGTATTTGCAGGCTTTGCTGCAATTAGGAATTTGCTCCAATCTTTGAATGAAAAAGTTGATTGACCGTACTGCACACTACCTAATAGATGTCAGTCTAGTCAGTTAAGCTTATGTATTGGAATCTACACGAACAACCCTTCATCTATGTTGTACAAGCTCAACTTTGACAACACCGTAAAACAAATGCTCAAAGCTAAAAGGCACAGTTTCTATAAGTACAAAGCAGAAAGATTTTGATGTTGACATAATTATACTTAACATACATACCTAACTCTGTGTTAGACTTAGGGGAAATGAGGGACAGGTCAATGCGACGAGGGCGTGCAGGTATAGACACCTTATTGGCCCTTTTGTATCTTTCCAAAGGTTTGCTTATCTTGGAGAGAGGAGCAAATACGCCTGTAAAAAAAACGAACAAGATAAAATCAAATGCTTGTTGTGCTTCACAATACATAGTCTTGGTTATGAATTACATTGATTAAATAGATGTTTAGAACAACGATGGAAAAACAGAATAATAAATAAAGTGTAAGATAAAATTTCTACCATGACTCAAGGGTTGTGCTACGACCTACCGTGTTTGAGTTGGCAGGTAAAATACTGGACGCCCGCTACAGAGCCATCATTCTTCCCCTCTGGTTTGTCAAGCACTACTCCAGCCCATAGACCGCTAGAGAACTCAGTGTTGCCACAGAATTGCAGGGTTCCCATCTGCAAAGCCAACAACATGAATGTCTAACTGAAGATGATCACAAGGAGTAAACACAGTCATTGCAAAACACAATGCAGCTAGTCAACACAAGAGACAGGTGGTATGATCTTATTTGACCAAACTGAAAGAAAAGGTACTTCCTCATGGCAACATTACAAAGGCCGAGGGTCATAGATGATTTGCTGTGCTTTTTCAGTCATGAAATCTGCTTACTGGTAATTGAGGCATAGTACATTTGGAGGATTTTTTTTTTGCCAAGTCAAGACAGATATAGTATTAGCTCATTAATTTGTAAATTAGTTTGAACCTGGGGCTAGGTTCAGTCAATGAAGGCTAACACATGAGTGGAAGAGTGGGTGATCAGATTGTATCGTCCTTCCTTCTATTGTTCTTGGGTGGAATAAGAAGAGTAAGTGAAAATAACTGAAACACACATCAAAGTTGGGGCACAGAAATAAAAGATCAGTTGATTAGTCCATTTTGGCATGCAGAGGTTTTATTGTCGGAGAAACCTAAAAAAATAAAAATCTAACAATTCCTCAGTGTTTTTCCAATGGAGTACTTTATATTTGTGTGAAAGATAAGAAATGCAATTCCATACTATTTTTATATCCAAATCTTGCACTCAAGCAAGAGTACAGTAACTTTAGAATAATATGACACGAGCATAAGTAAAAACTATTCTTCCTAATATTTCCGAGTAAAAAAAGTACTTTGTGGAAAACGAAACTATAAGTAAAAAGTAGATCTGATTAACTTCTGATTTAAAAAAAAAAAACAAGAACATCAAGAAAAAAAAAGTTGAGTCCACATACACACACACCACTTCACCTTTAAATGTCCAAATGCACCAACATGCACTGTCCCCTACAGAATCATTGCTTTTCTCGCTTCAATGACTGAATGAAGAAGCTATTTGCTGAACAGACACAATCACTCACTGAGTCAGTGAGTGAGATTTTACAATAATTTATGACCATAAAATAGGGCTAATATTGCCACATGGACTGCCAAAACGACCATAAATTTGCAACTTACTGCAAGGTGTTTTCTCAAATTAGTAGTGGGCAGAAATATCCACGTTTGGGGAGACATAAGACTGATGTTTTTTTTGTTTTTTTTTGGGGGGGTGGAGTATCTCAAGAAAACATTTCCACAGCAGCTGGTGGGTGGGGTGGGGGGGTTTCCCCCAAAAAAATAAGTCATTTTGATTGGTCTGCAAAGGCTTTTTGTGCAGTCATGTGACTGTGTTGTGCCGTCTTGGTTGGTGAATCGAAGTCAAATGACAATGACCCCTTTTGTATTGGTGCAAAGGCACCCAAGGCGGAAGTTAAAGGTAAAGTCTAAAAATAGATATTATAGTAACAGTTAAATAAAAGTATTGAGCAGAATGTCAGTCACTGGAACGGGGTGAAAGTATTGATTCTTCTTAACATAAACACTCGGGTAAAAGTAAAACGTATGGTGAATTCTAATTACTCTGACAAATACAATTTATCCAAAGTGTAACATGAGTCGATGTAACGGAGTAAATAGAGCATGTAACTGACTATCCACCACTGAAAATAACAGTATTAATTTAGCAGCTAAAGGTAAAAAAAGTTTAACTAATTAAAAATATTGACATGATTTATCATTAATAAACTACATACTTTCTTAAGGTCAATGCTATTTCTTTTTTCCCCCACCAACTCACTCACTACCACTAAAGAAATGGTTTTTATTAATATTTTTTTTTCATTATCAAGGTGTGAGTTATAGAAAGAATTATCAACTAAACAAAGATTGACCACCCACCTTATGCCCAGCTATCATCACTCGATCACCGAGCTTTATTCCGATTGAGGCCAGTTTTATCCTGGCTTTATCAGAAAGAGCAGGAGGGGTCTGCACTTGGAATCTTAAAGGCAGGGAGCTGGGCTGTGGCAAAGCCTCTCTTAGTAAGGTCCGCACTTCTTTGGCCAGGGAGGCAGCATCTGGCATCTCTAAGGGTATGTCAAGGGGCTCAGGAACAACATCAGCTGGGTATTGGCCTTTGTCATCCTGTAATATAAGAACCCAGAGGATCTGATGTATAATTTATTACAGGAATATGTTCAACTATAGAGATTAAAATGTGCATTCAGGAAATCCATGATTAATGATTGAATTTGGATCATGTCAGAAAAAATATAAATGACTGGAGAGATGCAAGCCTAGCAAACATCATTATTATTCAATGCAATGTTGTAAGAAAGTTTTTTTTTTTTTTTTTTGATCACTTGCATATAGTATGGAAGATGAAGCCGAATTCCCTCAATGGAGCTCCTTCATGCTGTACACATGTTGTTATTAGCTGGAAGACACAGGCACAGGGGATTTTAGACAGTGTGTTCCAGAGAAGTTACTACAGCACTACTCCATAAATCCTCCGGTACATGATCACATTACTCCGTGGTCTGCTGTTGATTTTACAAGACTTATGTCAGCACAAGTAGTCGTAAAAAAAACTGTCTGCACTTTCTTACATGTGTTCATGTTATTTCGCCTATCGCTGATAATAGAAGAAGTGCATTAACAAATTCTGCCCATTGTTCAGAAAAGTAAACATGTGTTTTAGTCAATAAATAATATGACAAAAGACAAACAGTATGTAGTGCTAACAAGCTGCTCTATTATCCTCTTTTCATCTGAATGGCATACATTGCCATCGATAAAAAAAGCAGCACACAACAAGCTAAACGTTTGTGACTTGTATGCATTGGTTTCAACAACTAGAATTACAAATCATTTTGTGATAAGAAAACTATTTGAGAACTTTGCACTGTATTACTTTTTATATTATTCCTATGGAGGCAATAACTTGTTTTCTAAAGAAGAATCTTGGCTTGCTATTGGCTAGGCAAATAAAAAAAAGTAACAAAATATCCTGTTATTGGATTGCAATTTTTTTGTCTTCGGAGTAAAATGCTTTAAGAACTTTGAGTATCATGGTTAATAGCACATGTCCTTAGCAAAGGGCCTTTTCACTTACAGTGTGTTTGTTGTGTCTGCTGTGTTCTTTACCAAGAGTTTGTGTACAGCATTGATCATGGCAATAAAAGGAACATTTTTTTGGATGTGTTCACTTTTTAATTTTGGTCTTGTGCTGAACAACAACGCAACAGAGAAACCTTAATCCATTCTATTAAGAGCCACTGGTAGTATACTCAAATATATACAGTGGTACCGGTACTTACGAAATTAATTCGCTCGGAAGTCGTTTCAAAACGTGAATTGTTCGTAAGTAGAAGCACATTTCACATGTAAATAGCCAAGTATGTTCCAAGCCCCCTGCCAAAAATAAGCATTCAAAGTACATAACCTAAAGAATAATAGAAATTAGGTTAATTTAGCTTTGGTGTTGGGCGAGTATGCAAAGAGAAGGGTGAATGACAAGCAAAAGGCATCGTGGGGGACAGAAGTAAGGGCAAATATTTGACAGCTGAGAGAAAACATATGTACAAATGTACCCACACACAACACTTAATTCCACTAAAGTTTCTTGGGGCTTTTGGTGAGTAAAGATGAACAAACCTGCACAAAACAAAAAATACTCACGTAAAAGTTGTACCGTCCTAATGTGTGCTAGCGTGTGACAGCGTGCAACAGCGCTAACATGATTTGGTGACAATCGAGTGTCATGCATCATGGGTAAAAATTGACGTCCCTCCTAACGAATGTGATGCCAGGAAGATGTTACAGTGAAGAAAATAAAACAACACCCTGCTATATTGCAAGTTGTCTCACTTAGAAATCATGGAGGGGTCTGAAATTTTCATCGTAGGTGCATGTCCACTGTGAGAAAGATAATCTAAAAAGAAAAATCTGCATGTTAACTGTATTTTAAGATCAGTGTTGAGATCCTTGGTGGTAAAACATTCATGTATAACATGAATCGGTTTTAGCAAACCATTTCCTGTGCAGCATGTGGCTTTATCTGCATTTGTGATTTATTAACGAATATTAAAATAACTGGGCTGTAACGTTTTGCGAACCTATGCAAATTGTGCTGTCAGTAAAGGGCAGACCAGAATTTTCCCATTTTACATTGCATTGTAAAATAAATACATTAATTAATTAATTATATATACAGTGAAGAAAATAAGTATTTGAACACCCTGCTATATTGCAAGTTCTCCCACTTAGAAATCATGGAGGGGGTCTGAAATTTTCATCAAAGGTGCCTTTCCACTGTGAGAGAGGGAATCTTAAAAGAAATATCCAGAAATCACAATGTATGATTTTTTTTAACGATTTATTTGTCTGATACAGCTGTAAATGAGTATTTGAACACCTGAGAAAACCAATGTTAATATTTGGTACAGTAGCCTTTGTTTGCAATTATAGAGATCAAACATTTCCTGTCGTGTCGTTTTTCACCAGGTTTGCACACACTGCAGGAGGGATTTTGGCCAACTCCTCCACACCGATCTTCTCTAGATCAGACAGGTTTCTGGGATGTCGCTGAGAAACACGGAGTTTCAGCTCCCTCCAAAGATTATCTATTGGGTTTAGGTCTGGAGACTGGCGAGGCCACGCCAGAACCTTGATATGCTTCTTATGGAGCCACTCCTTGGTTTTCCTGGCCGTGTGCTTCAGGCCATTGTCATGTTGAAAGACTCAGCCACGACCCATCTTCAATGCTCTGACCGAGCGAAAGAGGTTATTCTCCAAAATCTCACAAAACATGGCCGCGGTCATCCTCTCCTTAATACAGTGCAGTTGTCCTGTTCCATGTGCTGAAAAACACCCCCAAAGCATGACGCTACCACCGCCATGCTTCACAGTAGAGATGGTGTTCTTGGGATGGAACTCATCATTTGTCTTCCTCCAAACACGGTTAGTGGAATTATGAGCAAAAATTTCAATTTTGGTCTCATCTGACCACAAAACCTTCTCCCATGACTCCTCTGTATCATCCAAATGGTTATTGGCAAACTTAAGACAGGCCTTGACATGTGCTGGTTTTAGCAGGGTAACCTTCCATGTCATGCATGATTTCAAACCATGACGTCTTAGTGTATTACCAACAGTCACCTTGGAAAAAGTGTTCCCAGCTCTTTTCAGGTCATTGGCCAAGTCCTGTCATGTCGTCCTGGGTTGATTCCTCACCTTTCTAAGGATCACTGAGACCCCACGAGGTTATATGTTGCATGGGGCTCCACTCCGATTGACAATGACCATCAAGTTTAGCTTCTTCCATTTTCTAATGATTGCTCCAACAGGGGACCTTTTTTCAGAAAGCTGATTGGCAATTTCTCCGTAGCCCTTTCCAGTCGTGTGGAGTTGTACAATTTTGTCTCTGGTGTCTTTGGACAGTCCTCGGTCGAGGCCATGTTACAAGTTTAAGTCTTACTGATTGTATGGGGTGGACAGGTGTCTTTACGCAGCTAACGACCTCACACAGGTGCATCTGATTAAGGATAATACATGGAGTGCAGGTGGACTTTTAAAGGCAGACTAACTGGTTTTTGAGGGTCAGAATTCTAGCTGATAGACAGGTGTTGAAATACTTATTTGCAGCTGTCGCACACAATTTTAAAAAAATCATACATTGTGATTTCTGGATTTTTCTTTTTAGATTATATCTCTCAAATGAAAATTTCAGACCCCTCCATGATTTCTAAGTGGGAGAACTTGCGATATAGCAGGGTGTTCAAATACTTATTTTCTTCACCGTATTAAACCATGTCAATTAAGAATGGAGTGTCACTTAAAATTATATTAAGTCAAGGTGAGCAAATACTTTTGGCAATATTTTGTATTTGGATTATTCCAGAGACCATGTTGGGACTTGGACTCTGGGAACAAAATTCTATTTGAATGCATACAAAAAGAGGATCATGATGGCATGAACACAGATGATTGGATAAATTGTTAAAATAATTTATAGGGTACGAGTCAGCTTGGTAATGAGGGTAAGAAGTACAGAGCAGTGAGAGGAGAAGTAAGGTAATTGGGTCACAACATTTTTGCTTTGCCCTCACATTGTGTAAGATGGTTGCCTTTTTCTTCCCTAAATTATAATTTTGTTTCTTATGACAGTGGGCTAATACCTGCAACTACCTACTATGCTTACCATATATCTATCCATCTATTTCAAGATGTTAAAAGAGCATTTCCCACATAAACCTTGCTCACATGGATTTTGAGGTTTGTATCAAGAACTAAAAAAAAGGTTGCGCCTTTGAAAAAGAAACAATTTAGCACAAAGGGCTTTAGTGACACCCAGTGGAGAGTCAGTCCATGGTTCATGATAATAATTACAATTTTTAATACAAATAAATTCCAAAATAGAGTAATTATCAACCTTTCGCTTGCATCCATCAAAGCTAAACGATACATGAGGAAAATATGCTAAAAATCACTTTATGTTCCATGTTGCAATAACTCTCAGACGTTGTCATTATACCAGCAAGACAACACAACAAAATAAATTTGACGAGGGAAAAAAAAAAAAAATCTATAAAAAGTTTTATTTCCTCCAGTAAGACACCAATACCTATGAAAACAACATCCAATAATAAAAGAACATAAAAATAAACACCATCCTGCTCAGACCTTGTGTACAGACAAAAAAAAAAACAAATCAAACGTCATTTTGCAAAAAATACCTTCTGGCAGTGTGTTATGAAAATTCTGTTGCCTGGCATTCAATGAATCCAACCTTCAGAACTTTTGCTACCTGTTATTTTAAACAAACTGAAAGCAAAAACTGCCATGGTCTCTGTTTTAGTTTAGATTCGATGAAGCTTTGTTTCATGTTTGGCTTTGTGGTATTTTTCATGTCGTGTGCTCATTAACCCTCTACCTTGTGTCAATCAATCACGTCCCTCCAACCACTCACGTCTTGTCCAGTTGTTCCTTGTTGTCTTGTCACTTTGTTTGTATTTAATTCCCTGTTTTTTTCCCCAAATGTAGTTTGTCTTAGTTCACATTTCCATATCCCGTCATGTTAATAAGTGGTCAGTATTTTTCTGGATTTATTTTTATTACTTTGGCTCTCTGACTGAGCCTGGTAATAACTTTCGAAAAAAATGCTTGAAAGTGAAAAGGGGAAAATTTAAAGACTTATGCCATGAGTCTCAGCAACAGAAATGGTAAGCAGAGAAAATACAGAGGATCAGAATTTTTTTTTTTTAAATAGATTTTTAGCGTAGACTTTAAGCGTTAGAAAGCCCACAAAGGCCATCAAATTGGGCTAACACTTCCACTTTCCATGAACCTCCCATTATGACAATGACTCCACACACCGCTCAGATAACACAGTACCTGAGAAATACTTCTGTATGCGTTGGAGTACCCATAAGGAACTTTGATTGAAACTCTAAGGGGATACCTGAACATTGCTATCTCTAAATATCAGCTGCATTCATTCTCAAATGAGAGAATAATTATACAAAAAAAATAATAACAATGGCAGATAATCCCCCTGACTACCAAAAAGAGAGAATGCTGTACTCGCGTTGTAAAAGTGCTTCTGAAAATTACAGAGCTAAAAACAAATGTATTTATTTATTATTTTTACTTCCCACATTGTAAAACCATGCATGGAAGATTCTTTGAAGAGTGGACCCTAATTTGTAGCGCGAGTTGAATGGTTTATGAATGGTTATGTTGTTGAATAGGTGTGGGCGTAAATTCAACTTCACTGCTGCTACCCTAATGAGGATAAGCAGTATAGAATTATTTATGCATGTCTTTGCAATTTGGAGGCACACTGATGAAAAGAAAATGTAATTCAGATGATTTCATCAAAAGGCTGTAAGAGTTTTTATTTTATTTTTTTAAGTATCAATACTTGGGCAGCCCACCTTGATCCGTGAACAGTGTAAAAAAAAAAAAGATGAATGGACATGGATTCTAGATGTGGTGTACTGATATAATACAAGAACAAAAGAAGATTCTGAGAGAAGATGTCGCTTACTTTGAAAGCAGGATTGGCTCCCAGCTCCAAGAGACATGAGACAGCCGATGTACACAAGTTAGATGCCGCAATGTGGAGGGCGGTGCCAAAGTCAAAGTCACTACAGGTCGCGTCAATGTCTTAGAGAGGAGAAAAAAAGAAATCTGAGGATTTTATTAGGCTTTCATACAGTATTTCTTGACTCATCAACTTATTTCAAGTCACCATAAATTCAAACCGTGAAATGAAAAATAGTTTGTTGTGCCTCAACTAATGTTTAGATAGGCTCTAGTTGCAGAGGGTTACTTTAAAATTGCTTTCTTTGATCGTACGGATGATTGCCAGCACTTTTATTCAAATGATACCAGTGTTAGTATTCACTCTGAAGTACAGAACTCACCAATACTGATACAACTAGTACTTTTGATACATGAAGTTAAAATTAACAGAGAGAGTTAATTGTGACCAAAAACCTCTTTCTTTCTTTCTGAAGCAAGATTTGCCCACGCGTCAAACTTCTGCAGTGCGGCAACAACTACTGACGAGGACTTACTCAGTTGTACTATTTTGCCTTAAAGATCAGTGACTGTATCAGGAGCTTTCAGGAGTACCCAATACATTGAAATAAAGCTGGTATTGGCCTGATATTGATGCCTGGCATCAGTACTCGCCAATCCCTATTTTTATCACAAACTAGGAGAAATGCTTCAAATGTTTGCTTTAGTGAATGATGTACATAATTCTTGTTGAAAAAAATCAGGTTGACTGTCAGTAAAAATAAATCTGTACCTTATAGCTAAGACTAGTGTATAAGTGGGTAACCAATTTGGAGTTGAGCCACATCAGGATCGTTTAACCTTGTCAAAAGTTTTTCCTCAAATGCCAATGTAATTACCTCCCGCAAAACAGGCAGTTGTACAGTATGTAAATACTTTTTTTTTTTTTTTTTTTAACCACCAACTACAGCTGTCATTGTTTAAAAAAACAAAATTAAAAAACAGTGGACGACACAACAGACTGCAGTACACGTTTTTAATTAAAAAAAAATAAAGGAATAACTCAATTAACTATAATTATTGCCTGTTTTTGATTGGATTTATAGGATAGATGGGGCGGGACAGTGAAGCAACTTGTAAAGCGTTGGCCTCACATTTCTGAGGACCCGGGTTCGATACCGGCCCCGCCGGTATGGAGTTTGCATGATCTTGCCGTGCCTGCGTGGGTTTTCTCCGGGCACTCTGGTTTCCTCCCACATCCCAAAAATATGGAACATTAATTGGACACTCTAAATTGCCCCTCGGTGTGATTGTGAGTGCGGCTGTTTGTCTCTATGTGCCCTGCGATTGGCTGGCAACCAGTTCAGGGTGTACCCTGCCTCCTGCCCTTTGACAGCTGGGATAGGCTCCAGGACTCCCTGGGACCCTCGTGAGGACAAGTGGCAAAGAAAATGGATGGATGGATTGTTGGACTAAAATTTGGTAAAAAGTTGAAACCAGGGATTCTCCATGATGAGTAACTCACATTTGTTTGGCCTTGACTTTATGGCAAATTATTTTCCTGATGCAAACTACCCATTTTGTGTATATGTATAATATGTGTACAGACAAACAGTTGAAATGAGAAGTTTAAATCCACTATATAAAAAGACGTGCACCTTTTTCCTCACTGTCTGACAGGAAATCAGACTGAACCTTTTCTATATTGGGTCAAGACAAATTATTGAAACTATTTATATTTGGTAAATGAATAATGATGGGTTTTTTTCCCCCAGACAATTCATCCTTGCTTTCTTTCAATTAAGACTCCATGCATTTCATTAGTATTTGATACCGCTCCCTTGAAAACTATTTCTGCATCAAATGTTTTGGATATCCTTCCACAAACTTTTCACAATAATGAAGAATTTTGACCAATTCCTTCCCACAGAACTGATGTAACAGAGCCAAGTTTGTAGGCCACCTTGCTCACACATTATTTCAGCTCTGCCCATAAATTTGCAATAGGATCGAAATTAGGGGTTTGCATTGACCACTCAAACATTTTAGACTTTGGAATCCAAAAACCACTTATTTTATAGAATGCTTGTCCGCGTCATTGTCCATTTGGAAGACACATTTAGAGTACAATTTTAACTTCCTGGCTAATGTATGAAGATGTTCCTTCAGTGGTTCCACATAATATTTCCTTATGATGCTATTTATTTTGTGAAGTGTACCAGTCCCTCCTTTGGCAATACAACCCCACATTTTTGTCATCTAATTTATGTTCTCGTTCTTGGACCTTGATTATTTTGCACATCATTGATATTGTAGATTCAATTAGAACTTTATATTGTACATACCATAGTTTTATTGAGCTTTTTGTATTGATATTATTTGTAGAACCACATTCCCTAGAGCTGGGGTGTCAAACTACTTTTTGTCACGGGCCATATTGTACTGTAGTTACAGTTTCCCTCAGAGGGCCGTTATGACTGCGAAACCATGAAAATCTTTCATCGCCTCATTATATTTACACACAAAATCTATGAGGTAGTTTTGGAATTTTTCAACCATTTTTCATGTTTGATAGCACAAAAATGCTTACAATATCTCATCATGAGCATATATAATATATGACAATTTGAAATTTGGGTCCAAGAATCATGAAAGTTGTCACATGATTTGTCTTCGCGGGCCACATAAAATCATGCTATGGGCAAGATATGGCCTTCTGGCCTTGAGTTTGACACCTGCGCCCGAGAGTAGCGTAATTTCTGTCCTCTGTATGGTACGCATACTGAAGAATTGATTCTATTGGTACTCCGGTTTCCTCCCACATCCCAAAAACATGCAACATTAATTGGACACTCTAAATTGCCCCTAGGAGTTAATGTGAGTGCAACTGTTGTCTATCCCTATGTGCCCTGCATTTGGCTGGAAACAAGTTCAGGGTGTAGCCGCCTCCTGCCCGAAAATAGCTGGGATATGCTCCAGCAATCTGCCGACCCTTGTGAGGATAAGCGGCTCAAAAAATGGATGAATGGATGTGTTTTGTTATCACAGAACTTTAGGTCTAAGAAGAATGCCATTTCAGGTATGATGTATGTCATGTATGATTAACACATCTGACTCGAGGGTGGACCCAAATGCAAGACTCTGGTGACAGGCAAGCAGTAAGGTGAAAGTCTTTACTCGTCCCAGAATCGGTAACCGGGGAGTCAGTCAGCACAAACAGCAGGAACTGTAGCGACAGGCTTACAGGGTAGGTCGGGAGACAGGCGTTGGTCGGTACACGGGAGGTTGGTGTCAGGAATGTGAAAGTGCGGGAACGAGGCATGCGCGGTGACGATCTGGCGAAGACCAGTCGTCCCCTGGGTCCTATAAGTACAGGGGTTAATCAGCGGGGATGAGGCACAGGTGCACGCCTCCTAATTAGCGCCTCCCCCACCCCCTTAATGGCCAGCTCCAGACGGCCCAGGGGCTTCAGGATGGGCCGCGTGGAAGTCTCTGATGAGGTTGGGGTCAACAATGAAGCGGAAGGGGATCCAAGAACGCTCCTCTGGACCATATCCCTCCCAATCCACCAGGTACTGGACCCCCCTACCTCTGGGAAGAGAAGACAGCAGACGGCGCACAGAGTACACAGGACCACCGTCTACCATGCGGGGAGGCGGAGGAGGCTTGACCGGAGGAACCAGTGGTGACGGACAGGTTGGACGGAGCCTGCTCTCATGGAAGGTGGGGTGGACCCTCATCGACCTGGGGACCTTTAATGAGACGGCGACAGGGTTGATGACCTTGCTGACGGGGAACGGACCAACGAACCTGGGAGCAACCTTGCGCGATTCCGTCCGCAGCGGAAGATCCTATGTGGACAGCCACACATGTTGTCCCACCTTGAACGCCAGTGCCCCTCTCCTCTTGAGATCCGCTGCAGACTTGTAGGAGCTGCCCATGTGCACCAGCGTCTTACGCGCTATGTCCCAGGTCCGCTTGCAGCGTCTCACCACCGCCAGAGCGGATGGCACCACGGAGTCTGTGGCCACTGATGGAAACAGAGAGGGAGGATAACCATCCACTACATGGAAAGGAGCCATACCTGTGGAGGCAGAGGGCAGGGAGTTGTGAGCATACTCCACCCATCTGAGAGGATGGCTCCATGTGCTGTGGTCACAAGACGCCAAGCAGCGTAGGCCGGTCTCCAGGTCTGGGTTAATCCTCTCCATCTGGCCGTTGGACTCCGGGTGATGGCCTGACGTCAGGCCCGTATGCCCCGATGAGGGTGCAGAACTCCTTCCAAAAACGGGATACGAACGGTGGTCCCCTGTCTGAGACGATATCCACCGGCAGCCCGTGGTAGCGGACGACCTCATCCTTGGTGGATGGGATCCTCAGGGCCGGTACGAAATGGACCATCTTCGAGAAACGGTCCACGATGGAGAACACCACCGTATTCCTCTCGGAAGGAGGCAGCCCTGTGACGAAATCCACGGAGATATGTGACCAGGGACGAGAGGGAATTGGCAGTGGCTGCAACTCCCCCATTGGTCACAGGCAGGAAGTCTTCTTGGCCAAGCATACCGGGCACGCGTTAACTTATTCCCTCACGTCCCTACCCATGTATGGCCACCAGAACCGCTGCTCGACGACAGAGCGTGTCTTGGTCATGCCCGGGTGGCAGACAGTCTTGTTGGTGTGAGCCCAGTCAATGACGTCTCCCCGTAGTGACGGGACAACGAACAAGCGGCCGGGAGGACATCCGGCTGGACCCGGAGTGTCCCTCAAGGCCTCCTTCATTCGTGTCTCGATCTCCCAGGCAAAGCCAGACACGAAGCAGGCCTCCGGAAGGATTGGGACACTCACGGGCTCCGTCCGGTCCCCCTCGAGGATCCGCGAGAGTGCATCCGGCTTACCGTTCTTCAATTCTGGACGGAAGGACAGGGTAAACCGGAACCGCAAAAAAAAACAGTGCCTACCTGGCTTGGCGGGCATTCAGCCTCTTCACAGTCCTCAGGTACTCCAGGTTTTTATGGTCGGTGAGTACCACAATCGGCACTGCGACCCTTCCAACCAATGTCTCCACTCCTCCATAGCTGTCTTGACCGCCAGCAGTTCGCAATCACCCACACCGTAGTTCCACTCGGCCGGGGCCAGTCTCTTCGAAAGGAAGGCGCACGGGTGAATCCTTCCATCCTTCACGCACTTCTGGGAGAGGACCGCTCCTATTCCAGAATCTGATGCGTCCACCTCGACCACAAACTGCCGTTCCAGATCCGGGATAATGAGGATCGCTGCGGTGGTAAAACTTGCCTTGAGCCTGTCGAAGGCCTCTTGACAGATCCTGGTCCACTCGAAGGTGTTGCGGGGAGACGTGGGAGCGTGCAGAGGGGCAGCAATGGAGCTGAAGGTCCGGATGAACTTGTGGTATAAATTGCCGAACCCAATGAACCTCTGAACGTCCTTCTGACAAGAGGGAGTGGGCCATTGAAGAACCGCGTCCCGGGATCTATTCGAATCTGTCCCTCTTCCAGGATGAACCCCAGGAATGAAACGGAGGCTCGGTGGAACTCCCACTTCTCAACAGTCACATACAGCTGATGTTGCAGCAGCTGTTGAAGCACCTCTCTGACATGTTCGATGTGGGAGGTCAAGTCTGAGGAGAAAATCAGGATGTCGTCGAAGTATACGAAAATGTTTTTGTTCAGTTTCTCCCGGAGCACATCATTAATAAAGTTCTGGAATACAGCCGGTGCATTCGTCAGCCCAAACGGCATCACCAAGTACTCGTAATGGCCCGTGGGGGTATTGAATGCCGTCTTCCTTTCATCCCCCTCCCGGATGAGTTCCAGATGGTACGCAGTCCCTAAGTCCAGCTCAGTGAAGATCCGGGCCCCCTGAAGTAGTTTGAAATAAGTCGCGATCAGGGGAAGAGGGTACCTATTCTTTACGGTGATGTCGTTGAGCCCTCTATAGTTGATGCAGGGCCGTAGTGAGCTGTCCTTCTTCTTCACGAAGAAGAACCCTGCTCCAGCTGGTGAGGAAGACGGTCAGATGAGCGCTGCCGCCAGCGACTCCGACGTATTTTTTCCATGGATGGTGCTGCGGTCCTGTCAAAGAAAACAGCCTCCCTCGTGGGGGTGAGGTGCCGGGTAGGAGCTCAATGGCGCAATCGTACGGGCGGTGTGGCGCCAGGGATGTAGCTTTTGCCTCCGAAAAAACCTCCTTGAGGTCCAGATAACAGGAAGGCACGGCGGGTAGCTCCGGTACGGTACCTGGCTCTTCTATTTCAACGGGCGCAACTTGAATCCTCCCTTCCTCATGAGTCCCGAAACACCCCTTGCAGCAATCTTCGCCCCACGCCCGTATTTGGCCCGTGATCCAGTCGATATGCGGGTTGTGCTCCTTGAGCCACGGACTACCCAGGATGATATTGCTGCTCCGCGAGTTGAACACGGGGAAGCTAATTCTCTCCACGTGAGCGTCCGGAAACGGCATTCTGAAGGTTTGCGTGCAGAGCGTCACCCGACAGAGGGATTTACCATTTTCACTGCGTCTGAAAGGTTGCCGCACCAAACGCCTCAACCACGCGGGGGTTGATTAATTTTGCGTCAGAGCCTGAGTCGATGAACGCTGTGATGGAGCACACACAGCCCTCCGCACTTGGGGTGACTTGGAGTAGCGCCCGAATCGATTCCGCCGCGGTATATCGTACACTCACTGGCGTGGTGATCTTGAGGCCGGGACGCTTCGGTTTGACTGGGCAGTGGGCTATTAAGTGGACCGAGGGGCCGCAGTAGAAGCAGCATCCCTCCCATCGACATCGTAGGCGCTCCTCTACCGCCCCGTCGAGACCCTCCGCCTGCATGGGCTCCGTCGCGGGTGTGAGCGTCGGTGGCAGGGAAGGTGGCAGGACGGACGCCCCTGTCTCTCCTCCGACCAGCGCATCCATTTGTCCCTGCATAGTTAGTTTCTGGTCGATTTTGAGCGCCAGCGGGATGAGTGCATCCAATGAGGTAGGAAGATCCAAGGCGATGAGAAGGCTGCGGATCTGCGGGGAGAGCCCCTGGAAGAAGGCGTCGAGAGGGCGTCTTAGTTAGGCATAGTCGGACACCCGGCGCTGTCCCTGGTGTAACGTCATCAGCGATGCCGCTGCCTCACGTTGTGGCGCGGCGTACTGGAAGACCTGCATAATGGCGCAGACAAGGGCCGTCCAGGAGCGACACGTTTCCGAGTCGCAACTCCACTCTGCCGTGGCCCACGCCTCCACTCTTCCCGTCATGTGGGAGATGACGAAGGCGATCCGTGAGCGGTCCGTCGGGAAAGCGGAGGACTGTAGCTCGAAGTGGAGGTCACACTGAGCGAGGAAGGGTCTGACATTCCCAGAGTCGACAGAGAAACGTTCGGGTCAGGAGAGAGGTGTTACTCTGGTACGCTGAATCTCGCAGCGGGCGGGGTAGCCGGAGTAAGCTGGACTAGGGTAGCAGCTGGAATGGTCGCCACCAGCGTAGTAGTAGCAGCGCTAGCCTGAGAGGCTAGGCATGGCTCCAGCCAGGCACAGATCTCGAAGAGTCTCTGGTTTGTTACCTGGAGGGCCAGGCATCAGCCCTGGAATTGTAACGAGCGGCGGAAGGCTTTGAAGTCGGCTGTGTCCGTGTCTTGGCCAGATCATTCTGTCATAACCAGGAGTCGAGGGCGGCCCCAAATGCAAGACTCCAGTCACAGGCAACCAGTAAGGAGAAAGTCTTTATTCGTTCCAGAGTCAGTAACCGGGGAGTCAGTCAGCACAAACAGCAGGAAAAGTAGTGACAGGCTTACAGGGTAGGTCGGGAGACAGGTGTTGGACGGTACAGGGGAGGTTGGCGTCAGGAATGCGGAAGTGCGAGAACGAGGCATGCGAGGCGACGATCTGGCGAAGACCAGTCGTCCCCTGGGTCCTATAAATACAGAGGTTAATCAGCGGGGATGAGGCGCAGGTGCGCGCCTCCTAATTAGCCCCGGTGTGCTGGGACCCGCTCAGCCAGGGCTGGAACGGCAGGACCATGATACTGACAAAGTTACTTGAAACTCCAGTTATTACTTGCACTTTATAGTGTAGTGCAGGGGTGCTCAATGCGATTGCAATCGACCGGCGTGCCCAAAAAAAAAAAAACATCAGCTAATGTTCCCTCTTAACTGCGCAATTGTGCACCGCTGATGCAGTCTCTTCACAGATATTCTGTGTTGCGCACACAAAAAAAAAATCCAACGTAAATTGAAAGTATAACATACAACTCTTCAGTTTGTGGCATTTTGCAATGTGATTCTTTTTCCTAGTTTACCTTACACCCGCACCCCATCCCCACTCTCAAAGACGTGCACTCATAATTACAAATGTTACAGTACTTACGCAGCCCATCAATGTGTTTTATAATGACGTCTACCACCACTGCTTTAGTTTGCAACAGTCTGGGAAACGTAGAGCAAAGATGAGCTAGACATGCTTCTTATGTTTACTTTCAATATTAATGGAGAAAGTTAAGAAAAGAAATGCTGTTGTTTTAAGATGCAATGACTGTCAGACTTTGTGAATATATCGAAGAAAAAGTGGTTAAACTGGATGAGTTTTTCTTCTTTACGAGTGGGAAAGGTCTGGTCTGAAGCCAGCCAAAGTAGAAAGTGCAGGATCAGATGGTGTGTAATTTTAAAATTCCACCCTGGCACAGCCTGATCCAGGATGAAAGCAGAGAATACATATATGTGCGTTCATCTGAGATGACACGCTGTGGCGAGCCCGAAAGGGACAAGCCGAAAGATACTTACTTACTATATATATTTATATAGAGTATAATATATCACATAACATTAATAACATAACATTGGGAGCATCATCAACCCCCCCGTCGTCGGTAGCTCACGAGAGGCTGGCTGCTTGAAAAGTAGATCTTGGGGTAAAAGAGTCTGTCCACCCCTGGTGTAGTGCATTCCTATCGCCACATCAGATTTAGTGTCTGAACTTTTTTTTTTCTCCAAGTTATTTTGGAAGTGGAGGGGGTATTCTACCTGACAGCAACAATATATAAAATGACTAAATATTGCCACTAACAGGATATAGTGCATTCCTTTTTCCAGACAGTTATACAGTGAATTTTGTCTCCACTTCTGCCACTGACATCACTTCAAGACATGGGGGCGAGTGGGGTGGGGGCGCCCCCAACATAGCTTAATATTACTGCCAGTTTCATTTTCTTGACCAAAGAATAAATGAAATCAACTTGTTAGTGAAATGACCATTAGGCCTCTATTAAAAAAAAAATGGCGCAACAAGCCTCTGCTTACCTCCAGGCTGAGAGGCCTGCAATACAACGCAAATAAGCTGGGGAACGTCAAAGTATGCAGCGTAATGCAGAGCCCTCATGTTTGTCCAACGGGAGCGCTGGCTAGGATCAGCTCCCAGGGAAAGAAGGTGGTGGGCGAAACCAGCAGCTGTATCTGCATCACCTAAACAGAACAATGATATAAACCATGTGTTGATTGTAAGATCCTTGTACTGTATTTTGTAGAAATACTAGTGAGTGCCATGCCATACTGGGTTATATTCACATTAAGTCCTGACAAAAAGCCAAACTTTTAATATTCTCTTCACTGACCAATCCCCGGGGCACCAGCCTTGCAGCAGTAGTGCAGAAGGCTCATGTCTGTCAGACCATCTCGGTCATTCACGCCACAACCTCTGTTAAGAATCTGTGCAAAAAATAAATATACATTTGAGACCATATAAGTCTATGAACAAAACAGGCAAAAAGATCACGCATAATTATAACATTTTGATGAGCACCAATTTTTTTGGCTAGACCCAAAACCAACCATGCAACGAAGCAAATAAAATGGCAATTGACTGAGACTTGACTTAGATTTTGTCTAAAAACTGTGTATGAGTATCATATACTGACATCAAAACAAGGCACAGTTCCTCAAGGGATTCAGTTAATAAATAAAGAAAGCAGATATGACTCGGGCCCATCATTTACATGAATCCGGACAGTGGTATAAAAAGGATTGAAAAATAAACACCCAGCACTGGTGGTCTTTTGAGAACCCAGCTAAAATTGTTATGTGCAACTCTGCAAATAAGCATGAGGAAACAGCTGCTGCTTTAACCCTTTGGATGAGTGTTTGCTTATAGACTTTTACCAAGTGATCAATATCTAGAAGACAAACAGAAGTACACAGTGCAGTAAGCTTTGCGGTTCTATATGCATGTCTAACACAGTGGGTAAAAGGATTGTAATATTACCTCATTGCCAATCAGATCAATGTTCTTCTGAACCTGGGGAACCCATTGCCTAAGGATAGCAAACAGTTCCGGTATGGTGGTGTTAGGGTCTTGTAGAACTTCTCTGCACTGCGGCTCGCTGGGATCAAAGAAGGAGAATTCTGGCCATGGTGGGTGGAAGAAAACAAACATGGAAATAATAAGAATCACTTGTGCTTTATCCACCACCCCGACCCCATTGGTTCTTATGAATACAAATGGGTGGAGAGCAGTCTCGATGGCAATGATTGGATCAAAATCAAGTCGTCATATGGATTTCGCATTGACTGAACATGTCAAGCCCTAAGGAAGGCCCACTTTCCCAGAGGCTTCTACCTGCAACGCTTCACCTAATTAAATTAAGTCTCATATTGTTATAATGTTGCCAATTTGCCATCCATTGCACTCTGGAAGAGGCATTCAAGTTCCTGCATCTATAGTCCCTTTTCAAGGCTTCTTCCTTTTTTCACTTTCCCTTGATTGGCTAGGACATTTAGACCAGCCGATATTGTCTTTTTCAACTGTAAAGCCATTTGGAGACACTGTAATGAAAGACTATACAAACAAATCTGATTCCACTCGCTCTCTTAAGGCAGCTTTTTGAGCAACAAAATCCCTAATAACCGACACCGGAGACTTTGAAACTAAATGTTAGTGGACCTTTCTGGACCCTTTTTCATCTAAAAGCAGCCCTTCTCCTGTACTGCTGATAGTGTTCTAAAAGTTTCCATGAAAGTGCACTTAGAGTACAAAACGAAGGTCAGCAGGTCTGAGCTCCACTTAAAATTTTCCTTTTTGTTATTAATTCGGCAATGTTGCGACTTTATTGCTTATCCCATCAGGGGTCGAGCGCGTCACTCATATAATTTGTTTGGCATACTGTAAGTCTATTCGGGGATTTAACTTTTTGACACTAACCACTCATTTTTGTACATATCTATATGGATATGTTAAACCTCATCTAGATGTGCATGGCTACTATACATTATTTTATTTATTATTACAGTACCTGAAACACATCAAGAAAACGTCATGCATTTGCTAGGGAAATCTCATTTATACTTTATTTGTGAAATTTCGTATTGATCTTCTACAACAAAGTATTTGATTTCTCAGTCAATTTTGAGTGCTTTTTTTCCCACATTTTGTCAATTCAGTTTTTATAACGGGTAACGTTACTCTATTTTATTATTGTTATATTATTTTTTGTCTTTTATTTATTCCGTCTACAGGAATGTAAACTAATTAGTGATTGTGAACCTGTAAACTTTCCAATGCAAGCAGTGCATTCATGTGTTTTCTCACCGCAGTCATTAGGCATTGGTGCAGATGCCACCTGGTGGATGACTGGCCGCTGATGGAGAGAGAGTGTAGTGAGGCAGTCGAGGGCAGCATCTTCCTCCACAGGCTGTAAAACATCCTCCTTTGTCATCTCCCTCTCCGGGCTCGTGGCTGAAACGATATTAGAAGCCCTATTCTTAGAAACTAAATGGGTCTCATCTCAAGAAAGCAGAGACAACACCATTGGCACAGTGAAATTTCTCCATTTAATGTTTCAAGAAGAATAACGTGACTTTGAGGCTGATTTTAGTAGAATGGTTATGGTACTAACGTTTTGTACAAACTCCCAGCAAAGTCACTTTGTTAGAAAGTTACCTTGGAAGGATTGCTATATGCTTATGTAGAAAAACTGCATAATATGACCACATGTGGAAGACCAGAGAATTGAATAGGGAGCCATAGTGAATAATTATAGAAAAGATCCAGGTTAAATATGTTTTTGAAAAATTATTCATCTTAAAAGGCAAAGGAGGTGAGAAAGAAGTAGGACGTAGCACTGAAAGAAGACACACAGGCCAAAATCCGGGAGACAGAACACACATCTTCCCAACCAATACATCTTTGAATCCATCTTCTTTCCCACTTAAATCTATACAAGTAAGATGGTCAAGCTATGTTCAATCAAGAGCCAATAATAACATGCATAACAAACATCCAAGAAAGTTGCTTCCTCTAAAACACCGTGTGTACCGGGCAACAACATTACTTGTCCCACTGATTAAACGCCGCTAATCCCCTGATTGCCTGCTCTACTTACACCCTGCTCTCTTTCAAGACCTAAATGTCTTTTTTCCACTGATGCTCAATGTCTGACATGGCCCTGTATTGTGCACTGTGACCCTGCCGCCAATTCATGTCGCTGGTCAACCACAATGCAGCGAATGAGGCCTTGTCGTATGACCGCGTTAACAAACAGTGTACCAGAGTGGAGATGGTCATAGTCTAAATGCTTCAACTTGGGCATCATTGCACGGAAAGTCTTTAAACCTTGCCGAAGCAGATCTCAGATGACAACTACACTGCACTATTCAAAAGCGATTTTACAGGCACAGTTGTTGTCTACGTGCACAAACAATAAAACTCAATTATTACCCAAAAGGTTCAGCTGAACAGTTCTGATAAAACATGATAAAAACATTGACTCTTAGTTCCACCCACTCAATTACTCTTAATCTCGTCCTGAGTATAGGTACCTTTATCATTTTAATGCATCAGCATGCGTGCGCAAGAAGAAAAAAAAATAAACTGAGACATTTCCATCCCTGAAGGGAAGGGAGCAGACTTTTGTTGTCATTATTTTGTACTCGAAAGCGTATCGTTCGATGTCCTGTCAAACGTCATACGCTTTCACGATATAGCGGGCTAGCATGATTTCAGATACCGGTTAAACCTGAATGATGGAAGTGGTGCCTCGAGGCAAGAAAGTAGAAATAGTCCAGAACCACTTTTATCTTTTATCCAGTCTATTCATGCATAACGAGAAAAGCGAGAATAATTTCATCTCGTTTCAAATCGTACTTGAGCGTCGAGCTTTGATATTGGTCCAATCGTTCAAAAAGACTGATATAAAACACGTGCGGAGCAGATAACTCACGCCGAATTATACATAAATGCTGTGTAAAATATTTTTAAAGTTTTACCTTATCACAGTGGCCTGGCTCATATGAAATATCTCGCACTGGAAATTCCATCAATCCCACATCCCGTCAGTAAGCGATACTACTAAGGAACATCCGAGTTTTTATGTCGGGTTTCAAAATAAAAGCATTTAGTTTGGCATTTAACAACAATAGTACTGATATTTTAATTTTTTTTTTAAAGGGACACATGTTTAATTCGAGGATTAAGTTTCGTATTTCTGATAATTCGTTTTATCACGAAACTTTTTGAAGGTACACTAATGTCTAAATAGAGGATTCTTCTTCTTTTCCTTTCGGCTTGTCCCGTTAGGGGTCGCCACAGCGAATCATCTTTTTCCATCTTAGCCTATCTCCTGCATCTTCCTCTCTAACCCCAACTGCCCTCATGTCTTCATGTCTTCCCTCACCACATCCATAAACCTTCTCTTTGGTCTTCCTCTCGCTCTTTTGCCTGGCTGCTCCATCCTGAGCACACTTCCACCAATATACTCACTCTCTCGCCTCTGAACATGTCCAAACCATCGAAGTCTGCTCTCTCGAATCTTGTCTCCAAAACATCCAACTTTTGCTGTCCCTCTAATGAGCTCATTTCTAATCCTATCCAACCTGCTCACTCCGAGCGAGAACCTCAACATCTTCATTTCTGCTACCTGGAGTTCTGCTTCGTGTTGTTTCTTCAGTGCCACCGTCTCTAATCCGTACATCATGGCCGGCCTCACCACTGTTTTGTGAACTTTGCCCTTCATCCTAGCAGAGACTCTTCTGTCACATAACACACCAGACACCTTCCGCCAGCTGTTCCAACCTGCTTAGACCCGTTTCTTCACTTCCTTACCACACTCAGCGTTGCTCTGGATCGTTGACCCTAAATATTTTAAGTCGTCCACCCTAGCTATCTCTTCTCCCTGTAGCCTCACTCTTCCCCCTGCACCTTTCTCATTCACGCACATATATTCTGTTTTACTTCGGCTAATCTTCATTCCTCTGCTTTCCAGTGCATGTCTCCATCTTTCTAATTGTTCCTCTGCTTGCTCCCTGCTTTCACTGCATATCACAATATCATCTGCGAACATCATGGTCCAAGGGGATTCCAGTCAAACCTCATCTGTCAGCCTATCCATTACCACTGCAAACAGGAAGGGGCTCAGAGCTGATCCCTGATGCAGTCCCACCTCCACCTTAAATTCTTCTGTCACACCTAAGGCACACCTCACCATTGTTCTCCTGCCATCATACATGTCCTGTACTGTTTTAACATACTTCTCTGCCACACCAGACTTACGCATGCAGTGCCACAGTTCCTCTCTAAATAGAGGATTAGGTTTAGTTTAGTTTAGGTTTAGTATTTCTGATAATTTGTTTTATAACAAAATGTGTCACAAATCTGTAGTTCTGAATTGTTAAACACTATCAACAATAGCCCATCTAATTAGGGTGATTTAGCAAGTGTCATTTTGATGTTTACCATGCTGAATTTCGATTTTCAAACCATGGGAGGATATATACTCAAGTTAGATATGGAATACTTGCTGGAGAATGAGTTTTTATAAATGTTATCAAATTAGCATGTGTAAACAGTATATTACCCCTGAGTCAGAAGGGTATCTCACCTAATAAGAATAAGAAAAATAATAATGCATTTTATTTTCGGCACCTTTAACATCACCCTACAAGGTTAAAAGAACAATTTGGGAAAAATATCAGAAATACAAAAAAAACAATAAGATACAGTAATCTATGTAATGTATAATGAGCACAAAAATACAGCAATCTATATTGCAAGAATAAATAGAAAATACAGTTGTTATGACGAAGCCTGTTGTAAAGAATATGCATGTTTAAAAATATGTATTTTGAGCAATGATTTAAATGTGATAAGAGTCTAAATTCCCTGTCAGTGAAAGTGAGTTTCAATGGCAGGGGGGCTGAGCGATTGAAGGCTCTTGATCAAATGGGTGCCTGGTGGAAAAACTTGAAGATGGATGACGACCTAAGAGAACAGGTCAGTCTGTTGATGTGGTGAAGATTAGGGAGGTACACAGGAACAAAGCCATTGATGGCTTTGAATGTGAGGAGGATCGTGTACTGTATGAAAAGTAGTGTGTAATGGGTAGCCAGTGGAGTTGCTGTGATGTGGCTTTTATGAGGGGATCATATAAAAATTCAGGAGGCATAGTTTTCAACCAGTGTCAATTTACAGATAGATTTGTTTAGTAGCAGGCCAGTGAGAAGTGAGTTGCAGTAAACAAGACCGAGTATTACGAGTGAAAGAATAATCGTGGAAGTGTTTTTGGGGTGAGGGATGGATGGATGGATGGATGGATGGATGGATGGATGGAGAGGAGGTAAAAGTCTGACTTAAATGAAAGAGTACTATCAAGGATGACGCTTAGACTCTTAAGTCTCTTCTGTGTGGAGGGTAAAACTGAGTATTTGTCAATCTAATGAGAAAAGTTTTTTTTTTTTTTGAGAGGATGGATTTTGTGCCAGTAGTTGACCGTTTGGGAAATTTAATGGCAAGCTAGGAACAGATTTCCCCTAAACAGTTTGTGAACAAAGTGGGTGGACGGACGGAGATAGGTTGGGTGGAAAACTAGACCTGGGTGTCATCCATGTAGAAAATAATGTTTCTGAAAGATTAGACCAAGTGAAAGAATGTAGATTAAGAAAGGAATTACACCAAGGACAGAGCCGTAGGGATCACCAGAGCAAGGGGAAAGGGAGGGACAATCAGATTTGAAGGATGCTAATCTGATGAACTGAGTGCAGTCAGAAAGATGTGAAGTGAACAGACCAAAATCTGTTGATGTTTGAGGGTGATATTGTGTCAAAGGCTGAAGTAAGTCCAGGATAATAAGCATGGAAAGCTGTCGTCAATGAGCAGTCGTTAGGATGTCATTGATATTTTATTTCTGTGGTGTGGAATGGGCTGCAATCGTCCATATGTTATTATCGGAAAGGTGAACATAGATCTGTGAAACAACAGTTATTTCATGGATTTTGGAAATCAGTGGGAGATTGTAGATCAGATGGAGGTTGTTGAAGTTGTTGGGGTCAGGACCAGGTTTCTTGAGGAGTGGAAAAAGTGCGGCAGATTTTCGAGATGAAGGTGCAGTACCAGATGTGAGATAGAAATGAACAAAGGCGGTTATCAAACTTTGACAAGCCATGCTGCGAGAGGATCGAGTTGACAAGTGGATGGTTTGGATTCGTTAATTATGTTTTGTACAATACTTGAAACTGGAAAGTGGACAGATGGTGGTTTACTTGCAAATTAATGTCATGCGAAAGCTGGGCCTGTTTAATTGAAGATAACCGTTCTATACTCTCAGGAAAAGGTGGAGATGCGTGTTAATTGTACTATCTGCCATCTAGTGGAAGAGCATTTGATCGTTCTGCATTATAACTCTATGGTATAAAAGGATGGGAAAAAATATGCATTTGTTGTGGTAAATAACTATGACCAATTCCCAGGTAACTGGAATTGGATAATTTCCAACAGCACACGAGATAAGCTCTCACAGTAGTTGGAAATCATGATAAAGCACAAGGTGTATCTCTGTCAATTTGGAATTATGGAATGCAAGGAGGCGGCACGGTGGATGACTGGTTAATGTGTCTGACTCACAGTTCTGGGACCAGGGTTGAAATCTTCATCCCCGCCTATGTGGACTTTCCATGTTCTCCTTGTGCCTTTGTGGTTTTCTCTGGGTACTCGGGTTTCCTCCAAAATCCCCAAAACATGTTTATTGACGACTCTCTATTGCCTATTGCTGTCACGACCCATCGGAACGGAGGTAGGGCCCAAATGCAGGAGGACACGGAAGATGCAAGGTAGTTCGGGGAAAAACGTTTATTATTAGAAGGTCGGGGATCGGGCAGGCAGTCAGGTGCAGCAGCGGTAGCTGGGACGTCGGGCGAAGAGAGCAGGTGAGCGGGCAGGCAGGAGTCGGTACACGGGAGATCGAGCAAGGCAGGCAGAAGTCTCAAAGGAGTCAGGCTTATGGGGTCGGTCGGAGAACAGGCGACGGTCGGTACACACGGCTTGATGATCAGGGATACGAGAGTGCTGGAACGGGACATGAACCTCAACGATCTGGCAGAGCACCAGTCGTCATTGGGGTCCTATATATACACATACGGGATAATCAGCCCGCATGAGGCACATGTGTGTCTCCCAATTAGCGCGAGCGCGTGGGCACCCGCACAGCCCGGGCTGAAGCGCCAGGATCCTGACAATAGGTGTGAATGTGAGTATGAATTGTTGTTTGTTTGTGCGTATCCTGTGATTGTCTGACAACCAGGTCAGGGTGTACCCTGCCTCCTGCCCATTGACAGCTGGGATAGACCCCAGCACTCAAGCACTCCAGCGACCTTTGTGAGGATAAGCTGCTAAGACAATGGATGGATGGAATACCTCTGCAAACCTATTGTGCCCCCCCCCACTCCCCTGAAGTCAACCCTTTTGAGAACATTTGGACCGTCTTTTAGTAAAGGATTTATGAGAGTGGAAGGTAGTAAAAACCCAAATTCAATGAATGCAAATCTTATTAAATTGGTCTAAAATAAGTTGTTGAAATGGTAAAATTAGGGACTTGGAAAAATAATATATATATATATATATATATATATATATATATATATATATATTATATATATATATATATATATATATATGTAATTCATACTGATTAATCATTTCAAATTATACTTATCTTCACAAGGAATTTAGGAGTGCTGTAGCCAATCCAAGCTATGTTATGGCACGAGGCGGGGCACACCATGTTGCTCACAAATTGCAGTGTCCCACAAAATTTATCCTAAAAAGCAACACGCTTTCAGTGTAAATTGATTTGAGTGTAGGCAGCACGGTGGATCAGCTGGTAAAGCGTTAGCCTCACAGTTCCAAGGTCCCGAGTTCAATCGCCGGCCCACCTGTGTGGAATTTGCATGTTCTCCCCGTGCCTGCGTGGCTTTTCTCCGGGCACTCCGGTTTCCTCCCACATTCCAAAAACATGCAACATTAATTGGACACTCTAAATTCCCGCTAGGTGTGATTGTGAGTGTGGTTGTTTGTCTTTATGTGCTCTGCAATTGGCTGGCAACCAGTTCAGGGTGTATCCTGCCTCCTGCCCGTTGACAGCTGGGATAGGCCCCACCACTCCCCACGACCCTTGTGAGGATAAGCAGCTAGGAAAATAGATGGATGGATGTTATTATTATTTATTGCATAGTTTCCCAACTTTGATGTTTAGGATGATCAAAAAAAATGTACAGTAGTGTTCAAAATAATAGCAGTGCAATGTGACTAACAACATTAATCCACATTTTCAATATATTTTTTATTGCTACATGTGAAAAAAAGTTACCAATGGGGGCAGTAGATTCTCAAAGAAAATGGATGATTTTAGTGTACACACAAATGCAAAATGAATTTCAACACAAAGCAGAAAAACTGTTGTGTTCATAATGAAACAGAGCCAGTTGAAGTGCCATTTTAGGCCTTTTTTTCAAACAGTTGTGCTTTAGATGGTTTGTCTGCCCTTGTTGGAAAGTTGCATCATCTTTTATTTATCTCCTCTTATTTTGAATGCAATCCCACTTCTGTTTCGCTACACAGGAGAATATGACTTACCTATTCACAACTTGAAAATTGTGTACCAATCTTTAAAGGCAACGTGAAGAATCATTAAAAAAATTAACATTTATTATTTATTATTAATGGGATTCAATATAAACTATAAGGGATTTCAGAAAAGTATAATCATTACATACCACCACTAATGTGTTACACCACAATAATAAATGCCAAAAAGATTTTGAAACATACTTGATTATTTAGTTTTGAATGAGGTACGAAGGTTACAAGTACTGTAGCTGTATTGACGACTATCGAACTTAAAGCTAAATCACAATAAAAGCACACAATGAATTGATGATGATGATATGAGCTGGACTTTGAGGAAAAAATAGGGAAATGTCAGTATTTGAGGCTCGCCAAGTAAACAATTATTATTATGCAGTTATTTTTTGGGAATTGTGAATTTAGTTTAAAAAGTGAACTCGTTCATTATATTTGCGAATGGAACTTTGAACTAGTTCCTGTACAAAATGCGGGGGGCGGGAAGGTGTTCGAGCTCACTGTCCCGTTTCCTAGGTAACACAAACACGCGGAAGAAGTAACGGCAGTGATTTGATCGGCCGCTCAGCTGACGATTCTAAATCACTTCCTGTTTCCAATTGAGCAAGATGCACTTCGACAATCTTAAACGCGCTTCATCTGCTGGCTACCGATTACCGGAACGGCCGAACGCGAAGCAGCCGGCACCTGCGGCCAAAAGTCTGCAGAGGGGCAAAGACCCGAAGCCCACCGCGACGCGGGATGCAGACAAGTTTGATCCGGTCAAACGAGACCAAGCCTGGAAAGAAATGCTGTGGAATGAAAGGAGAGCGACGCTGGAATGGTGAGTATATTTTCAACACGCTGCAAAGAGCTACAAATAAACAATCCGCGACAACAACGATTCTTTCACAGGGAGAAGAATTGGAGTTTCCTGCGGAATTACGACCACTTGGTAAGCATGACTGTTTATTGTTTCTAATAAACTAGTATATAAAAAAATCATGGATAAATGTGCCCAACGAATGCAACATTTTTGATAGCTCTCATAGCAATCCGTACATTAACAATATCAAAAGTATCAGTGATGAAAAATGAGAAAATAGAATGTCAATCATCACGTTGAATACAATGTCGGCTTTTTAATCGGATTTCAACAGTTTACTCATTGTTTTACATTTAAATGCCCTTCCTATTACCTATTATCGCGCAGGCCCTTTTCATAATAAACACCCATACGGATGGAACAAAAAAACGGCAATTATGATGTCAAACCAATTTGAAGTAAAACACCTACTTAACACAAAAGTGAATCATGTCCCCTCACGTATATCACTTTTTCATGTTTCATTATCACACGAGTGAAAAAGAAGCGAGGCAAAGGTAATGGTAAACTGGAAAAAAGAGAACGCCTTAATTTTATCAAGAAGACTTGTTTTCTTTTAGCCCACATGAACTGAGGGGAAAAAAATTGTGTGCTTACTTTCTGCTCTTCTAGTGTGGGATGTTCTGCAGATGACCGACACAGATCCCCACACACATAACAACAGCTGAAGTAATACAAACCCAGAGGTCTGTCATAGTACCAATACTTATATGTTAGAGCCAAGCTAGGGGGCCAAAGGTCATTTAACTGCAAGAGAGAAGAAGATTGAGTAGCAGTATAAGAAGCTAGGCTAACTCTTAGTTTGACTCATAAGTACACTGCGGTTGCAAACACTCCTTGTCATTATTATTTTCATGAATGCGGTTCAAGACATAGTGATGACACCGTTTTTATTATAAGGCCAAAGCAATAAAATGTTATCTTGGCACCGTATGGTGGCGTATTGGTGCCAAGGAATGATATTTTAGTGAACTGTTGATCTTCATTTCGACAAAAGCATAGCTTTCATGGCATTTAGGTGCCATGGAACTACGTTAAATTGAATTGAGACACTTTTTTGCTTTGCATCAATCTTGTGACATCTTTATGCCATGGAACTCTGTTGAAGTGCGTTAAAGAATTTCATTTAGAGAAAAATATTAATCAAATTATTTTGTTAACTACACACATTTTCAAACCTTTTTAATGGGGAAGGGGGTGATTTATGGTAGAACAATAGCTTCTGTGGCAGGGCTTGTTCCGAGGTGGGATTTACAGGACATTTGCTCTCTCTGTTGTATTTTCTGGCAGACTGTATGACCTGGGGCACTATACTGCCTCTTACAGGTGAGTTGTTTGGTCTCCCATGATTGTTCTTGAAATGATCATTACTGTATGTGTGTGGTGTGTTGTGTTAGCCATTTGAGTGGAACGTGCGCGAGAAGTGCAGTAAGCACATACTTATCACGGTTCTCTCACATTTAAAAAAAAAAAAATGTTTCAAATTGTCAAAAATTGTGTGGCACAATGGACGAGTTAGGGTTTCTCACAGTTCTGAGGGCCGGGGTTCAAATCCTGGCACCGCTTGCGTGGTATTCCTCCCACATCCCCAAAACATAATAATTCTTCTTCTTCTTTTCCTTTCGGCTTGTCCCGTTAGGGGTCGCCACGGCGTGTCATCTTTTGCCATCTTAGCCTATCTCCTGCATCTTCCTCTCTAACCCCAACTGCCCTCATGTCTTCCCTCACCACATCCATAAACCTTCTCTTTGGTCTTCCTCTCGCTCTTTTGCCTGGCAGCTCCATCCTCAGCATCCTTCTACCAATATACTCACTCTCTCGCCTCTGAACATGTCCAAACCATCGAAGTCTGCTCTCTCGAATCTTGTCTCCAAAACATCCAGCTTTGGCTGTCCCTCTAATGAGCTCATTTCTAATCCTATCCAACCTGGTCACTCCGAGCGAGAACCTCAACATCTTCATTTCTGCCACCTCCAGTTCAGCTTCCTGTTGTTTCTTCAGTGCCACCGTCTCTAATCCGTACATCATGGCCGGCCTCACCACTGTTTTGTAAACTTTGCCCTTCATCCTAGCAGAGACTCCAAAACATAATAATTGAAGACTATAAATTGCCCATAGGTGTGAATGTGAGTGCGAGTGGTTATTTGTTTCTATGTGCCCTCCTGTTGGTTGGCAACAAGTGCATGGTGTACCCCGCCTCCTGCCCAAAGATAGCTGAGGTGGGTAACATCACACCTAGTAAGAATAAGCAGCTCAGATAATGGATGGATGTTAAAAATTGCAACATAGTTATCCCGCCTGACCATCACTCCTAGTTAGGATAAGCAGCTCAGATCATGGATGGATGTTAAAAAATGCTACGTGGTTAACCCGCCTGAACTTACATCGTGGTTGACTTTTGATTAATGCACCCTCCAAGGGGGCTTTGCCATTGTAGTTCAAACTGTGAACGTTCGCTCAGTCTTTTTTTTTTTTTTTTTTAATCTGCTGTCTGTTTGTAGGGAGAGTTGAGGAGAGACGAGCCTTTACCTGATAATGCGTCACTCTTTTCCGACTGGGCCCCCAACACCACTAACCAAATATTTGGAAGCCGACTATCAACGCCACTGGGACGTGAACTGATTAGATTGGACAATCTTCTATCATGGTCTGCAAGCCATCACAAATGCAAACAGGATTCAGAGATGATGACATGCTAGATAAGTTACTCTTCTTGATCCATGAGTTTACCAAATTGGGATATTCCTGTCCTTACATGGTGCTCAGTTTTGTTTCATTCGATTTGCAGCTTGTCATAGCAGCCCAATATTGATTTGTAATCAGAATGTAATCTATATGCACAGTGATGAAGGAAAATGTATTGTTTTTCAAATAATGCTCACCCCATGTACACCAAAATACAATTTAATAAGATAAATCTTGTTCAAACTGATTTCCTAATTTCAGGAGAAGCTAATGCATGACTTTATCTCAAGTAGACTTGACTATTGCAATGGTCTTCTGCCTGGACTCCCCCTAAAGAGCATCAAACAGTTGCACCTCATTGAGAACGCTGCATCTCGGGTTCTGACCAGAACAAACAGATCAGATAACATTACGGTCATTCTCAAGTCTTTACCATGGCTCTCAGTAAGCTGTATGATTAAGTTTTACGTTCTGCTATTGGCCTATAAATGGCTAAATGGTTTGAGGTCCTGAAGACGTGAGAGCAGTGCTAATGTGGGACCACTTGCAGTGCAAATGCGCTATTACCTTGTCTTATTTCCATATATGTAACGTAATTTTTTGGTATGTACCAATTTTTGGACAAGGTAAAGCTGCAAATACAGTACCAGTCTACTGCCATACTTTTGCAAAACATGACTCCTCTCCGTTCTAACATGAATTTGGCTTCGACTAAATTTTTAAATCTTCGTCTGGTGAAAATGACGGTGGGTGTTTAGCGGTGGAATTTCCACGATTGCAATATCGAAAACAAATTTCAGCTCGGTATACGGAAGTGAGCGCGTGACACTGGTCAGGAAACGATTTGCATAAAGAGGGCGAGAGGAGAGGCTCTTCAAAATAAAAGCTTCACCCATAACATCAGGCAGGAAACTCTGTCAACAAGCGGTCTTCTATTTGTTTTGAAATTCAGTAATGGAAATAATGCTCATTTCGAAACTAGTAGGAGCGCATCACTTCCCCAGCGTTGTCTATAGATCACATTTGTTAATTGTAACCATCGATTAAACATGATGCAGTCGGACACTTTGTTACACGTCGCCAATGTTTCTACATTGTTGGTGTGCATGGTGCTCAAGTTCCCGCAAATCTTCATACTGTTACGGGCAAAATCCACGACTGGGATCAGCATCAAAAGTCTTGTGCTGGAACTTATCGGGTGAGTATACAATTGAAAAAAATATAAATCTAAAGTATTACGTAAAGTATTGAGAATAGAATTGGTACTGACGATTCAACCCATACACAAATATTTGTCATGGCTGTCGGATACTTTGATTCAGGTTACAACACCATCCGCCATTGCAAGGTTGATGCAATAAAATATATTCAAATAACATCGTAGCCACAATTTATGAACCATAACAGAGTAACTATTATGTTGTATAACATGCGGGATTATCGTTTAAGGTCATCACAGGCCTCTTATGGCACATAGAAAGAGGGACATCTGTTTAAGGTGCGTCAACGCAGTTAGAGATTATTTGGAGTAGTGCGTCTTTTCCAACAGATGCCACTATTTCAGTAGATACATTAGATTACAGCAAATCCGTGGTTCGAATTTGGAAGGGGGAATTTCAGAACTCATCACTAACCTACGCTCACACAATAGTGAAGTCACGATTACAGCATTGAAAAGCACATACTAAATATAAAACAATCAAATGAAAAACAGTAGTCACGGCACTAACTTTCTTGTGCGGCTTGACAACATCTTCTTAACCATTCCAGACCATTCTGAACCTCAAAATGTTGTAAAGCGAAGGCTCCTGTTCTGCACATTTCTCTCAAAACTCTTCAAATGTTGTTGAGGTGGTGGTTCTCAGTGTTGGTGTGAGTCATATTATGATGGTGCTATCATTTCTCAGTATACTTTATTTCCTTTAGTGCCAAAGGCCCCTGATGTGGTAAGTGAAGCCCTGCTGTCACCTTGCATGCGGCAGTGACAAAAAAAAAAAAAAAAAAAGCAATCAATGCTTAACTCTGCACAGAGGATCAAAAGATACTGCAAACCAGATGGAGAATGCCATTTAATGTGTTAAATTTATTGCTACTGAAAGTACTGGAAAAAAAATTAGAAAAGGATTTGAACAGTGTGGAAGTATATTGCACAATAACCACTTTCTAAAAAAATTTCATGGACTAATGGAAAGTTGCATACATTTCCTAATTGTGTCCAGGTTGGTCAGTAAAATGAAGCAAAAATGTTTACGACTACAAGTAAAGATTAACATTACTCTAGTTTTTTTTTTTCTTTTTTAGTTGTTTAGTGTGCAGTGCAGTGTTTGGCCCCCAGTAGATCATTTGCTATGGCAATGCTACAATGGGCATCTATAAACTACTGCATCAGTCTCAGAAAACTCAAAACAGACTAAAATATGGCCATTTTTATTGTACTTTTCTCATAGTTAAAGCACGTTAAAATGTACGTCACTCTTCCTGTGTATGACAAAATTTGAATGGAGAAGTGACTTGTGGACATTAAAGCGAGTGGTAGTTGAGCAATTTTGCACAGTTGCGTGTGGAATGTCAATTTTAGTGATGCGATAAAATTTGTTTTTGTATTGTTTTATTCGCTATGCTACAATGGCGTGAGATCCAATGAACACAAGCGTTCGATATAATCGAGATAATCTAAAAAGAAAAATCCAGAAATCAGAATGTATGATTTTTTTTTTTTCATAATTTGTGTGATACAGTTGCAAATAAGTATTTGAACACCTGAGAAAACCAATGTTCCATCCCAAGAACACCATCCCTACTGTGAAGCATGGGGGTGGTAGCATGATGCTTTGGGGATGTTTTTCTGCACATGGGACAGGACAAGTGCACTGTATTAAGGAGAGGATGACCACGCCCATGTATTGTGAGATTTTGGGGAACAACCTCTTTCCCTCAGTCAGAACAATGAAGATGGGTCGTGGCCACGGCCATGTATTGTGATATTTTGGGGAACAACCTCTTTCCCTCAGTCAGAACATTGAAGATGGGTCGTGGCCACGGCCATGTATTGTGATATTTTGGGGAACAACCTCTTTCCCTCAGTCAGATCATTGAAGATGGGTCGTGGCTGGGTCTTTCAACATGACAATGACCCAAAGCACACAGCCAGGAAAACTAAGGAGTGACTCCGTAAGAAGCATATCAAGGTTCTGGCGTTTCCTAGCCAATCTCCAGACCTAAACCCAATAGAAAATCTTTGGAGGGAGCTGAAACTCCGTGTTTCTCAGCGACAGCCCAGAAACCTGTCTGATCTAGAGAAGATCTGTGTGGAGGAGTGGGCCAAAATCCCTCCTGCAATGTGTGCAAACCTGGTGAGCAACTATAGGAAACGTTTGACCTTTGTAATTGCAAACAAAGGCTAGTGTACCAAATATTAACAATGCTTTTCTCAGATGTTCAAATACTTATTTGCAGCTGTATCACACAAATACATCGTTAAAAATCATACATCGTGATTTTTGGATTTTTCTTTTTAGATTATCTCTCTCACAGTGGACATGCACCTACGATGAAAATTTCAGACCCATCCATGATTTCTAAGTGGGAGAACTTGCAAAATAGCAGGGTGTTCAAGTACTTACTTTCTTCACTGTATATACACTGTATTTTATTTTTTTTGCCTGCCCACGTCACTGCATATTTATGTGGTGAATATCACTTCAGAATACAGCGAACGAAATATGGAACGTCTACAACTTACACACTCTGATGAGATCAAAAGAAGTTGAACAAATACAGTCATTTCTATAGCGTTGTATTGGATCTCATTAGATTCTGCACGCGTGCCTCAAAAAATGTCAGCAGTTTTTAAATAACGTAGTGCTCATCAGACTTGGCTCCATGTAGTATTTGTGACCATCCGCTTTGAAGCCACATAATGTACTTGACCATTTGCACAGCATGACTGCTTTTTTCATTCACTCTGGCTGTCACTCGAGTTGAGTACAAAACGTTCACTTCTCATCTACTTCACAGGTTCATTGTCTTTGTTACATACCAGATGTATTATGAGTACCCACCTCCAACTTACCTGGAATACCCCATTCTTATTGCTCAAGGTGAGGTGACATGTTCAGTTTGTCTAAATCTTTATTTAAAGTAGTCTAGTGTGCAAAATGTCACTATTAGTGTTATCAGTGTTACAATATATGGTATAATACAATACTGTGTATCACCCCCTCCAGAAAATATTGGAACAATTAGGCCAATTCCTTTTATTTCCGTTTTAAATATGAAACGAGCTGGACATGTCAGGACAATGTACTTTGAATCCATCCCTTTGTTTAATGTCAGCAAACGTATTGGAAGATGTCATTTGTTGCCCAAGTGTGTCCTATTACATCTTTTTTTTTTTTTTTTTTTTTTTTTTACAACAGATAACTAAATGCAGTTTCAGATTTGGGTTTTATCCATGAAGCGTACCACTAGCTACATTTACAATTATAAGTGTAACCAAGACGAAAACACCAAAATTGTCTGGGTGAAAATCAAGCAATGGTGATGGTAAGAAAATATGGGAAAAGTGAAAATAGCCAACAAAACTATGGGTGACCTCAGACTGTGTTTGTCGAAGAGATGGCATCGTAGGGATATTTGAATGCATCATTTTATGGATTGACAATAAATGTGTTCACCACCTTTAAAAAAAGACAAACATGCATACCTTGATAAAGTATTGTATTTTGTGAATGACACAAATGAATAGGACTCTTTTGTCTCCTCAGATGTCGTTCTTCTGCTCCTGATTCTTCTCTACAGGGGCAGACTGAAAGACAGCCTTCTGTACGCTGTCGTGTATTCTTTTTCCACAGAATCTCATTGCGAAAGGGTTTCGTGTCCCACAAGCCCGTGTTGTTACCTTCATCTTCATATATGTCATGTACCTTAACGTCACACGTTCAGCTTTGTCGTGGGTTGGCAGCTCCTCACAGTGGATAAACGGATCATCGATTTAGCAATGGTAAACGCGCCTCCATAACCAACCACGATGACCAAATCATGCAGTTAGTTGGCAACAATTGGGTGGATATTGAATTAATTGTCTAGACAGCATCTTGGGATGGTGTACAAGGGCCAAGATGTCCTGCAGTTAGCAATGGAGGACTGGAAAGGGAAGTAAAAGGGCGTAAACCTTATGAGGTCATTGAGTTTGGTTTCATTTTGCTCCGACAGGGAGAGGAACTCATTGCAGTGGCTCTGATCATGCAAATTAGCTGTCTTATAATGTCAAAATGCCCCAGTATTCACAACAACTCAACTCACAGACAGATTTTCACAACTAGACAGATAAAATAATTACTTAGTTGATGGGTGGGCAGGTACTCCAGAGAGCAAGTGGCATATCTGTAAGCCTTTAAAAAGTACAATTGCCAAATTATTCATAATACAAGCATTGTGCGGCATACTGTATTCAGTGTTTTGGTTGGATTAAAAAAAAATATATCATTGATTCTTGCGGTATTCAATTTATCTGAATCACTTGACCTCACATTTAATGTTTTCTATTTTATTTATATTGGTTCAAGCACCTTGTGGGGTAGCGGTCGTTATGTCATTGTATGCAGTCATATTATGACAAAGGCTTTTGATTGAATTCTTGCAATTATATGTATTGATAGATTGATACAGTCTGTATACATAAATAGGTGAGTAAAAAAAGTGAAGAGGTCCACGGTACATATGGATATTGTTTTTGCTGAAGTTTGCTCTACAGTAATTTAAATATGACATAGAGAACATTGTTGTAAACACCATCTAATGTGGGGAAAAAAACCCTCAAAATTAAAGTTACTCTGCATGTCATTGGTTTGTCGAAATCTCCAATTAGGCAGCGCCTAAAGTTTTAACCTTGGTTGATTTTTACTGTGTACACACTGTAAATTGTCTTGTTTATTTTGTCGACCCATCTTCAACCTCTTTTCTCAGAGCCTGTGTACATTCATTAGTGCAGCCAGTAAGTTTGCCCAACTCCAATGCCTCTGGAGGTCAAAGGATGCTGGACAGGTGAGCGCCCTCACCTGGACGCTGGCCACCTACACGTGTTCAAGTAAGTCAAAGGAATACAGTACACAGATTTTCCCGTTGGTTGCCTTTTAGTAGATAAGCATTTCCGTTCATGATTGATTGGGTATTGGTGCCATCAATCACCGTGCTTCTGTTTTCAGCACGGATTTACACCACTGTCGCAACAACTGGAGACATGCAAGGTAAATAACATTTTTGTGAGGATAAGTGGCTAAGAAAATGGATGGATGGATGTACATTGAATACACTGTTTTTAGTATTAAACTCTGTCCCAACTTCATTGGAATTTCAGTTCTCGATCACAGCTGTTGATTTGCAAAGGACTGTGTTAAATTTTTTTAATTATTTCAGAACATTTGAATATACTTCAACAGTATAAATTTTTTTTTTTACTCCTATTTTCCGTGATTGAAGTCATGTCAGAATTGCATGGGGAAAAAAAAAACTTGTACATTGAATGCATCAGGGTTTCTATGGATCTATCACAAGTTCTCTTGAGTGCAGTTCTGATGCGGTTCATCGCCATGACCTTGCTGAACCTGTGGGTGCTGCTCAGCGTGCTCTTTTACCGAAGACACGGGGGCACCCCCATCAAAGAAGACTGAGCACATTAGAGCGCAATGTTACAAAACTGTTACTGCAAGATTTAACCTGGAAAAAGTACACACATATTATACAGACATATATTTTGTTACACTAGTGTTGTATAACTTTCAGGACAAAATGACACATTCCAACTCAGCATAAATGAGTGTTCTTATGTTAAATCCTTGTCATGGAAATATTTGAATAAAATGCGTTTTTATTAACTTGGTGTGTGACGCTTCTTGTGTACACTGCAACTTTAGGTACATTTGCACTCATAAGGTACTTCTACTGAATCTACACCTAGCTATTCTACTAGGTACCCTTTGGAAATTCTGCCTTGACAAAGGCGTTCAAATAAATCTTGAGTATGATAGAGACCAATTTAACATCAGGGTAATTTTTTATCAAAATTAATTGCCAGGATCAACCAACATTATCTTGGGGTATAATATTAGTTAAAGAGTTTGTGTTGCAGATATAGCTAATGTGGCCATGAAAGGAAATTTAGGCTTCCAATATTTTGGGGATGTGGGAGGATAACCTGAGTTCCCGGGGAAAACCCATAGAGGGACATGGGACATCAAAACTCCAGACAACCCCTGGTACCCTCCCACTATTTCTTCAGTTTACATTTTTCTTCTAGACAAATAACTGAGGAGCCAAAGGGCACATCCACATCTTTATTGTTGAATTGTGGTTATTATAGAGAACTGTTTGGTAGCCAACATGCAGTCTGAATGTAAAGCCCTTAAATACAAAGTGGACACATCTGTATAAATAATATGTGCACTGTATCGCATGTAAACTATATACTGTGTACATTATTACCGTGTATATTTATTTATATGTATAAAACATGCTTGATGGTTAAAGGAGCGCGCACCCACACACACAAAAAGACAAAAACAACAACAAAAAAACCTGTCTCTCCACTTGCTTTAAAAGCCAGATCCACACAGAACAATGTGCCCAAACTCTAGCGTCTGGTTACCTTGAATACAAAAATACCATACCAAACACCTTTGAAGAAAAACTTTGAATAAAATAGTGTCACTCAGTGAGTTGAGTCGACTCTAACTCTGGTTATTGGTATACTTCCCTCACTTTCATATCTGTGAATGACACGTCTAAATGTGTCACAGTGTGTACGCGTGTGATAACAAGTGGACATGCAAGGTCATTCAGTGGCTTTGTGATTGACAAAGCGCTTCAATCAAGTAAGTTTGGATCCAAGGAATACAATGCTTGCGTCTTGTCTCTGGTGCATTTCAGCTTTTACATTCAAACAACTGCGCCTGGATCAGGAAAGCAATGAAGGTAAATCCCTTCAATTCAGTAAACAACAACTCTGAACTGACAGTGCAGTACGGCGGGATTAACGGGAGCCGGCATTCAAAGTGGATTTCTTTTTGTTTAGGACCGACAGGATCGCAACAAGCGGGACTTTGGTGGCACTTTTGCTAAAGTCGCTTATTCAAGTTAAGTGACCAATGTGGTCACAGTTGAAAGCTACAACGAATGGTAACGGCGCTTAAATTACAGGATTTATGATCTTTTGTTTGTAGTTTTTCCACATAAACCCTTAATTCTATTCACAATAACACACAAAGTATTTTGGCCATGATCCACAATGAAGAAGAGGAGGAGATGAGGGTCCTTCAATTAAGTATTGAGGTATGTGCATCTCATCTTGTTCTGTGGGAGCCGAGAATCCCGAGACGTGCTTCAATGTTCACGTCAAGTGTTCCCGAGTTGATTACAGGAACATGAACTAGATGAGCAGCTGGAAGTCATGCCTGGCGTGAAGCAGAAGGGCGGCTTGTGGAGAGTTGAACTTCAGTGTGCTGATTGGCCAACAGAGCTTTGTAATACAGTCTTCATTTTATAAGGGGGGATGTCTTCAAGATGAACCCACTCCTCCCGCACAAGGTTAGCTATAGAAAGACAGAAACAGAAGGGGGCTATTGCATTTTGTTGTCAGTTAAAGTGAATTTACACTCCATGGCTCAAGTGAATTTATTTACTTTTTATGGCTCTCAAGTGGAGCAATTAAGATGCATCATGGTAGCAGAAATGTGTGTGTGTGATTTTGTGTGAGGGTGGTGCGAGGGTTGGAGGTTGGATCTACTCCGGCAATTCAAGGTTGATATCAAAATGCACTGCCTGGTCATGTTTACACAACCAAGTCTACACAAATAAAAATACAGATATTTAAAAGAAACTTGTTAAAACTCTACGTAAGCATAGAACAGGAAGGAGATCACTTTCGGCTTGTCCCTTTCGGGGTCGCCACAGCGTGTCATCTTAGATGAACGCACATATATGTTTGGCACAATTTTTACGCTGGATGCCCTTCCTGACGCAACCCTTCTCAGGGAGTGGAGGCCCCAGTGAGATACGAACCCATAACCCCTGGTTTACCAAACGAGTGCTCTAACCACTGAGCTACGGGGCCTCCTAGCATAGAACAGGAAATATGGTACATTAAAAGTGTGTCTCATTAAGCAACATAATTGCTCACAGGAGCCAGTGCACTATTACGTACAAGATTACGCTCATTTAAAGCAGTCAGGGGAGAAGAGTAACCCAGGTCAACCAACCAATATGCAACATTCAATATTTGTATTACTTGATTATTTCTCTGTTGTGTGTTCTCTGGTTCTGACGCTTGTGCAGTTAGTTACAATACTTGCAATTTGGGCATTTATGCAATTAGGTTGTTTCATATGTTCAATTGATATTGGAGATGTACTGCATGTGTATAGGTCACTTGAAATGTGCTAAATGTAAATTTCTGCACAGTGGCTATTTGTTACGATACTTGAGCGGGTCCAACTACTGGAGACAAATGTCTTGTTTCTTAGAAGATATTTGGCCAATAAAGCTGATTCTGATTTGACAATTTCCAGTCAACACAATCGGACATGATGTTACTTACGGAAAGCTATTCGAGCATTTATTTGATATCCAGCTCAAGGTCCTTACCAGTTACAAAGTTTTGTACACCAATTGAATGTGTGTCTAGCTAGCCATTTTTTTCACTACTTATGCTACTTCTGTATTTCTTTATACTCTCATGTGGGGTGACCACGTTGGCATCATTGCGGGTCTCCTGGTCGTACTTTGCCTTCATACCCAAGCGCAACCCCCACACTCAGTTTTGAAAATGTACTGCAGTTCTTCTAGAAGTATTGGCTCAGACGCCACCAGGAGAGGTTTCCTCAGCACATTTTGGTCATTTCCGGTAGCTATTTTTACTCTGCTTTCTGTAACAAGGAACCACGCAACAACAATGGTGAACATGGAAGCATGTCTGCTTGAAAAAAATGGACCTAAATGACCAGATGTTTAATTTCTGCAAAATCAATTGAGAAGGGGGCAGCGTACATGCTATGTGGAGCTGGGAGTAACGGCGAGTACGTCATCACAGCATGTGACTAAATGGGCCAATTGCGAGAGATGAGCTCCATGGTGAATGCCGCGCAGCAACTTTCTTGGACATGCGTGCGGCGAGCTACGCACGAGCGATACTGAGGTCACATAATGCAATACAGCCATTGTTTGCCACGCCACCATGGGAGTATAAAGTACCCTATGCCTACTAGTACACAACTGAACATTACTAGTAAAACTTCTGGAAGTTCTCGAACAATGATATCAAATAAATACTCAAACATCTTATTCAATATCCTTGCAAAATAATTACACAATACTATGGAAAACTGTCTCCATTTTTGTCACTGTGGAATTCTGTAAATCCATCCCCTAAGAAAAGCACCACGTTTGCGTTCATGCTAGCACCAAGTTGAGACATGCATCGCGAGTTGCCCACCACCACAAACCGACCCAAGATGAAGAAGAAAAAAAAAAAAAAGTCACAGAAATCAGTTGGTACCATAGTCCACTCCTGGAGTTTTCTCGCATCAATTTGATTCCATTTGAGCTAGTGGATTAAACATTTCTTAAATGTTGTGAATGCAAATGGGGGGGGGGGGGGGGGGAGAAACCTTTTTAGTCCAAAAATGGCTTAACAGTAGGGCTTACAGTCACAGAATTCTCTTTTGAGGAAAAGCAATTTTTTTGCATTTACAATATCAGTAGATGCAAAGCAGTTTACTATGGATACAATACAGAAGTTCATATTTGTAATGCGGCGGCACGGTGGAACAGCTGGAGTAAGCGTTGGCCTCACAGTTCTGAGGTCTGTGGTTCAAATTCTAGCACACCTGTGTGGAGTTTGCATGTTCTTCCCCTGAATGCGTGGGTTTTCTCCTATATTTAATTTAATACACTGCAAAGAGAATATATTTAATGTTCAAACTGATTAACTTTGTTTTTAGCAAATAATCCATCTGCACATTTTCTGAGCCGCATATCCTCATAAGTGGAGTGGGAGTGCTGGAGCCTATTCCAGCCATCATTAGGCAGGGTACACACCAAACTGGTTGCCAGCCAATCACAGGGCACATAAAGAGAGACAAACAGCTCCACTCACAAAAATCCAGAGGGGGAATTTAGTCTTCAATTAATGTATGTTTTTGGGATGTGGGAGGAAACCGGAGATCCAGAAGAAAACAGACACAGGCATAGGGAGAACACGCAAACTCCACCCAGGTGGCGCCGGGATTTGAATCCCGGTCCTCAAACCTGTGAGGCCAACACCTTAACCAGTTGCGCCCCTGTGCCACCAAAATAATCATTAACTTGGAATTTTATGGCTGTAACACACTCCAAAAAGCTGTGAGAAGGTCATGTTTACCACTGTTTGACGTCACCTTTTCTGTGAACAACATTCAATAAATGTTTGCGAGCTGAGGATACTAAGCGTTGAAGCTTTGTAGGTGGAATTCTTTACCATTTTTGTTTGATGTACAACTTGAGTTGTTCAACAGTCAAAGGGCCTCTGTTGTAGCATTTTACGCTTAAGTAGACTTGACTAATGGTAATGGTCTTTTCACTGGACTCCCCAAAAAGAGTATTAACCCTAGAGAACTCATGAGGTCAAGGTTAAAAGAGGATTTGGATATCTTGGGTTCTCTAGGGTTAATTCTAAAGTCTTTGCACTGGCTTCCAGTCAACTTTATAATACGTTTTAAAGTTCTGCTATTGGTCTATAAATCACTAAATGATTTAAGTCCTGAATACGTGAAAGAAATCCTTAAGGAATACAAACCCAGTAGACTCAGCTCAAATAGTGGAGTGCAGAGTCCAAAGCAAACACGGTGAAGCAGCATTTAGCTATTATGCTGCACACAAATGGAATACGTTACCAACAGAGGTGAGGTCAGCCACAAGTGTGAATGTTTTTAAATCCAGGTTGAAAACTTTTTTTCTCATGCTTTTTAATAGTATTTCCACTTTTTAATCATATTACTTGCACTGTACGCGGTTTAATTTTTTTATTTGTTTTATATTTTGTTGTCATTTTTATTGTTTTTATCCCATTGTAAATGTTTTATCTCTTTGTTTTCAAAGGCTTTTAATCATGTAAAGCACATTGAGTTACCTCGTGTATGAAATGTGCTATACAAATAAATTTGCTCTGCTTTGCTTTAATTGGCACACATTTTCAATGGAAGACAGGTGTGAACTGCAGGCAGGCCAGCCTAATCCCCACACTCTTTTACCCCGAAGCCACACTGTTGTTACACATGCAGTATGTGGTTTGGCATTGTCTTGATGAAATAAGCAGGGGCTATGATGAAAAAGACGTCGCCTGGATGGCACCATATGTTTCTCCAAAACCCTTCGGCGTGAATGGTTTTACCCATGCCATTGACCCTAACACAGACCAAAATAATCACAGATGCTGGCTTTCAAATGTTGTGTCCATATGGTTCTTTTCCTATTTGGCCTTGAGGACACCCATCCATCCATTTTTTGAGCCGCTTATACTCACGAGGGTCACGGGAGCGCTGGAGCCAATCCCAGCTGTCATCAGGCAGGAGGCAGTGTACAATTCGAGGAAGCCCCATTTTTCGAGGAAGCCCCATTTTTACCCAATCATGGGACCCACTTGTTCCCAATTAGCCTGTCCACCTGTGGGATGTTCCAAACAGCTGTTTAATAAGCATTCCTCAACTTTTTTTAGTCTTTTTTGCCACCTATCCCAGCTTTTTTGGAACACGCTGCAGTCATAAAATTCAAAGTTAATGATTTACTAAAAACTAAAACTTCATCAATTTGAACATCAAATATCTTCTTTGTGGTGCATTCAATTAAATACAGGCTGGATGTGATTTATAAATAATGGTAAGTTCATTGGAATCGGGGTTGTAGTTCAACTCCTAACTCATCTGGGGAAAAAAAGGCCTCGTGTAGTTTTCGTATCGGTAAGAAAGTGCAGATTTGTCAAAATAAACGATAAATGAGATTTAACAAACAAGGCCAAAGCCAACCAAAATGCATCAGGACAAACCATGTGCGATAGATACACACAGCATCTATTGCACTGCACAACACTGCACACAGGTTTACCATAACAACTCATCAGAAGTGAATAGAAACAATTAGCAATGTCATCCAGGGACCAGTACCACTCTTGAAGACCAAAATCCACCAATCTGAAAGGGGAGATAAATTATAATGGCCAGAGACCAATCACACACAACTGACACATAATGTAAAGTACTGCTGTCCCAGAGACAAATAACGCAGACAAAAAAATATTTCTTTCAAAATTCTTTTCCAATAATGCTGGTCCCCCCAGAAAAAAAAAAATCACTTTCAGTATCAAACATCTTGTCATTGTATAGAGCAAAACAAAAAAGACAAACAAAAAAAATTTTTAAATTTTAATCCAAGTGCATTCTGACCGGTCTATTTCATGAACTGGTGCACCACAAATGAGAATATCTAATCAATCTACCTCAGTAGTTCACTACACAAAGTCAAATATTTCATTAATGTACTTTTTTCAGTTTTGATGATTATTGCTTATGGCTAATGAAACCCCAACATTACAAAGAGAGTATCTTGTTTCACAAAAACAATCAAAATTATTTTTAGGAGAGGTAGTATTGCACCTTCTGAAAAGTATTTTCATGGGTGTCTGTATACTGGATTTCAATTTTTAAATTTAACTCCTAAGATACATAACTTTACTTCAAAATTGTAATGAATTGAGAAGCACCCATATGCAAGGTATTGCAGGATTTACAACATACTTCAAAATGGCACCTTCCTCACAAGCACAGCTCAATTGTGGAATGTGAAGGCTCGGTATTACTAACTAGTCTATCAGTTATTCAGGTAACCTACAAAATTTAGCACCTTAAAATTTGTCTGTGATTCAAATTTTCTTAAATACATTACTTTTCCATGACCACTTCTCCATTGTAGAGATCAGCCATCAAGTAAAACCTGGAAGCAATTAAAAAAGGTAAAAGGTTTTGCTACCTGCTCTTGCTGGTGGGGAGCTGTCGACTGGTTCTCCTAATGGACTGAGTGGACTGGACTTTCATGGATGCGCGTGGTGAGGAGCGTGCAAAGTTCTCAGGTGGTGGTGGCTTCTTGGGAATCTTCTTGACCAGACGGCTCACCCACTTCTGTTGCTCCTCCTGAGACATGGCGAGCAGCAGCAGATTCTTGGCCGTAGACACGTCATAGTTCACTGAAGATATGAAGTGGGTTTTTTTATTAGCATTATTACACTGGAAACAATGTCTTGATCAACTTCACCTTTGCAAGGAGCGATGATCTCTTCCTTTTTGTCCATATGATCCTTGTGGCACTTAATGTGGCAGCGCCGGCATTCCAAAGCAGGTGGAGGCTTGAACATGTTCCAAAGTGGTTTGGTGCATGCCTCACAGTTAGTGGGGAAGTGGTAAAGCGTGGGGATGAACTCATGGCCTTTGTGACAGATGTAGGTGGACTTTTCACCAATTGGCAGAGGCTCGACAGGAAATTCAGGCTCCTTTTTGCTCTCACCTTCATTGGCATAAAGAATCTAAAGAGGAAAAAAAAAAGGAAAGATGTGATGTCTTGAACTGGTGTTTATTTATACAATTTTTCCGCTTCAGAATGGCCTGGTCAAAGAATTTGATTTATTCTTTTGAATCCATTCTGGTTCAGTGAGAAAATCCATATATCAGTAACAATATTGTTGAAACGCTGTACTATTGAATAATTTTGTTCTAAAGTGCTAGTACTTGGTTTTTGGCTTGTGTTTATTTTAGTGACAACAGAGAGATCCAGATTTTTATTCTTGTGTGATGTAATTCAGTTAAAATGAACTGCGGTATGAGTCATCTTGGTTTGGTTACTTGTGAATGCTATCACACCGCTACCAACTGAGACCGTTTCAAGAGGTGGGTCCTGGTTAACATCTAAATGAGATCTGGTGTGGTTAATTTCATTTCACCTCAAGTGTGAAAGATGCACAGACCGATGACAGTTACCAGCGTGGCAAAGACAGCAAAAATTGGAACCGATTACTCTCGACAGCTTGCCTTCATCCGTTTGCGTGTTCTGTGCCCAGATGGGTGCGATTGCCCAATTTCTTTATTTGTGCTCCAGACTGTCAGACATTTGGGTTTGACATCAAAAGGTGAATATGAAACAAGAGATCAATGTTCACCATCTGGATCAGACACGGTTCAGAAGATTCTAAGTAAAGAGAAAACCTCTACTAGTTAGAGGTGTAACTACCATAACCAAGAATCAGAACAATATGTATGGGTGGAAAACGAGTAATGGTAAACATGAGAAAAGATGAAAACTCTATCATAGCCCAAAACATTGTCCACAGACAATACAACCATTTGGACATGTCTTGATCAAGAAAGACAACAAATGTATTGAGTAACTGACGTCAAACAGGTAGAACAAGTAAAGCCTTGATTCACCTATTAAAAGCGAAAGAGAACTTCAGTTTCGTTACAAATCTGTTGTGCATCAGATGTACATGTAAATAAAACACCATGTCGTATATTAATCTTTTTGAACGTCAAACCACTCAGTCAGTAAAAATAAATGAAATCCACCTGGAGGGGAATGTATCTTTAAATGTTGTGGACTGTACGTGCCCTGTGAATATCCTGAATGATGAAAAGATTGAAATTGCAATTACAAACCTGGAATATTCTTGGAATGTCCTTGACATCAGCTCGGTACACATCTGTTTGAGTGACAGGCCTCACATGGAAGAGTTTGCTGTGGAGAAGAGGAAAAAAAAGAATAAAATAATACATACATGCCGCTGCTGCATTTCTGAGTGATACAGGCTTCACTCTCAGTAAGTAATTTAATTCATGTAATTGACAAACATCAATTTCTACAGTTCAATTCAGGTGCTGTGTGTACTCACTCTATATCAAGCACCATATAAGGAATGGACTGCTCTTTGTCTTGTTCGCTCTTATAGAAGAGAATCTTCTTGCTGCTCACAACAACATACTAAAGTGAGAGAGAGAGAGAGAGAGAGAGAGAGAGAGAGAGAGAGAGAGAGAGGTCAAAAATATTTCTCATTTTACATTTCACTTATCAGTTTTTAACGTTTACCTTTTTTTCCCATCCAAACTTCTTAGTGTTGCTACGCACAGGGAGGGAAAGCCACCCTTCAAGCCTTGTTTCTAAAAGGTAAATAAATCCTTAGGCTCATAAAAGCATGATCTATATTTAAACTCAGACTAAATTCAATCTTTTAAAAATATATTGTAAGTAAATACAGTGTATCGTGCAGTGGAGCTCTTCATTTACTTTTACCTGTAAAGGCATCATCTGCATCAAAATCCGGTCCACTACTGATGCTGGCAGAGTCCATTGACTGAACAGTGAGTGACTGGAGGAGATTCCTAAGCTGCTCAATGTCACTGTCTTTACTGTCCAGCGCCATTTGGAGCTCAATGCGCATCTGACTCTCATCTGCCAATTGCTACAAAACACAATTAAAAAGGAAACAGGTATGATCAAACATACTCACAGAAGGTGGCATTAGTTCGCACCTGCCCCAACATTAACTTAGAAAACAGACGTGAATGCATATGTGGTGCATATTAAAAAACAAAGTGTACAATACCAACTCAATCAGCTCATCCAAAAAGTCTTGTGAAGAATGCAAAACCAAACTGAGGCTTCTACTCACCGCCTGCATTTCATTGATCTCTCGCTGATATTTGATTATGGTACTGTTGAGCTTTTCTTTTTCCGATCTCAGCTCCAACTGCAGCTTTCTGTTCTCCTTCTCCTTGCGGCGCATATCCGTGTCATTGCCACGGCGACTACTTCCACCACGTATCTCCTTTCTGTTCAGAATCTCTGCCAGTTTATTGACGGCCTGTAGATGGAGATTTTGTTAGTTTTTAATAACCCAATTGCTGAAATGTCTTGGTGGAAAATAAGCACCTTGAAATGTTGAAAGAAACACAACATTGCAGGGCTGTTGTTGCAACTTAACAAACCTGAGTTTTCAGGGTCCTCTCTGACTGCAGCTGCTTCTCAAATGTGTGTTTCATCTGGATGATCTGCTGCTCCCAATCCTTGGACTTCTCTGTTTCTGTAATAAAGAAAAAATGCAGCAATGATGAATAGTTTTAGTGGAATTTGATGTTTAAAAAAAAATAATAATAAATCAATACCTTCAAGGGCTTCCTTCATTTTATTGTTGAGCTCCTCCTTCTCATTGGCCAGGTTGGCAACATCACTGGTGAGGGTTCTATTGGCTTCTTCCAACTATAACATCAATATTATGGCAAGAGATATGATAGCCTTGTGTTTTACTTTTACTCACAGTATCAAATCCCACACATATGCAGGCTTGGAAAAATTACCGAATTGATGGTGATGTCCTTCTCTGACAATTCTTGTCGATGGCGGGCCATCATCTCCTTTAGCTCCAGCTCCTTCATGATTTTTTCCTTCTCCAGATCAGAGTATTGCTCCTCAGCAATTGAGCGAGCTAGCTGCTCTGAGTCAGCTTTAGTAAGGGTGATTTCCAGCTGGGCAGCCAGAGAATCTCTGAAAGATTCAAAAATGAAAGGCTGAGCATCAGCCATCCACAAGCCTATGACATAAATACTTAATCGAGCCTGTAATTTAAAATGTAAATTAACAAGACCTCGTCACTTACCTCTACGAAGAACTAGTAACTATGGCACAGGGATTTTATTTGGTAACATTTCCCTTTTAGTATAGGAAAATATTACGTGTATCTAACATTAATGAGTCTGAACATAGTTGTGCATATTTCTATTTTTGGAAATGTATCCAGGCAGCTTGAGTCATTTCATTTGGAGGGTACATGGACTGAACTACAATCAGTACAATCAGTTACACTGTACCACTAGAGGCTGCTCTTAGCGATAGAATGTCAAAAAAGGAAAACTGGCTGGAGAGAATGTCTGAATGTTAGGGATGCCAAGGATATTATCAATCTCATTTGTTTGTTTGTCTGGCTCCTTCTGTCCATCCAGTTTCTGAACGGCTTTTCCTCACTAGGACAGAATCTTTCTTTAAAAGTTAAAGCACCTCTCCTCCTGTAGTTCCTGAAGAGATTGCTGTACGTCTTTGAAGAGTTTGTTCCTCTCCTCACATTCCTCTTTTAGTTCACGAACCTGGGTTTTATACAAAGTCTGGAAAATACAAAACACAGGTCAAATTAATGACTGCTATAGTAGTTACAATGTATTGCTTGAATATATTTTTGTAATTTGTATTTATTTTTATCGCTGATGCTTTTTTTTCTCAATTTTGCATCCAAAAAAAGATTCATTATATAAAAATAAAAGGGCTGTTAAGGTGGCACACCCCAAAATACATTTTTAACTGTGAAACCCTTTACGGGGAATAGACTCACAGAAAAATACTGTTCTGCTTCTAATTGGTCTTGTAGTTCCTTCATTTGCCCGTCTGCATCTTGTCTTTCTCTGTAGACAAAAACAGGAACAGTTTTATTGCAATCCATCCACTATGCATGTCCTAATAAGAAATGTGCATCAAAATAAGTGGTCATAAAAAAATTAACTAACTTGCGCAGCTCGTGGTTCTGCTTTTCCAAGCTGCATTTAATGTCCAGTAGGTGATTTGTTTCTTGTTTGAGCTGCTTTTCGGACGTTCGCAAAGAATTTAACTGTTGATTCTGAGCCTTCAAATCATTTTGAGTTAGGTTACGTTTCTGGGTCTCCTGTTCAATCTTCAGTGTTAGATTCTTCACCTGTAGGCATGGACAACTGGACTAAAATGCTGCCAAATAAAGAGAGGCTGTGTTTTCCTTTTGTTTTCCTATTTAATCAGTTTCTGATTTTACAAATCAACAGAATCTCAACCCATCTGAGTCCCAATAAACCAATACCTGTGTGTTGTGGTCAGTGTTAATTTCCATACAGCTCAAAACTGAAATCTGATTAGTGACTAAAGTCTCAATATTGACGCATTTGATAATGAGAACAGTTACTCACCTCCTCTGTGAGGTGGTCTTTGTGTCTGCGCAGCTCATCCAGCTTCTGAAGAGCTTGTTTATAGTCACAGTCCATCATGCTATTGTGCTTTTCCTGTTCAAGTATTCTGTTCTCCAGGCGGAGCTTGACTGCTCGTTCCTCTGCCAGCTTCTGCTCTATTTCTGGGTTATAAAAGGACACATCAACATATATTTTGTATATATGTTGGACATTTCACAATGATTATCAGGACAGTTACTTGACAAATTCTGAATAAGTAAACTTAGGGAATCTTACCCTTCATAGACTCCGATTTTGCACCTTCAATGGTTACTTTTATCTTGTTCTTGTCTGCCAACAGAGCCCTGGTAGCTTTGTGGGAGCTCTCTTCCTGCTCCAGCCCTTGCTGCAGCACCTTCAGCTTGTAGGTGAAATCAATCTCTTTGTTGCTCTTTTCCTATGTATAAGTGCAAACATGTTTCAACACACAGTACAAAGCGGGAAATGTCACCCATGCCCAAGGCAAGATGCCAGAGTCCAGAACCACATATGGAAGAGAATAATAAAAAAAAGAAGAATTTAGCTTGAGAGAGTTAGTTCCAAATAGTCATGTATTTGGTGGGATGATGGTGTTAACCTTTTCCAAGTCAGTGAGCTTCTCTTGAAGATGCCTCTTCTCAATCTCCATTTTGGAGAGAGCTCGTTTCTGCTGCTGCACCTCCCCTTCAAGGCCAGATATGCGCCCTATAAGATGGATACAATTTCACTTTGTCCTTAAACAAAATATAACCCTAAAAGTTTTAACATTTTTTGACTGTAGAAAGTACAAGTGTGTTGGTACCCTTAAGGCAATAAATCATGACAAATAGCAGCAGTGGTGATCATATCACTCGTTTTTTTGTTCGGCATATTTCAATTATAAATGATCACGGAGAATAACGCATACTGTGTAAGTGATTACTAAAAGGTCCAGAAGCTATGTCTAACTTTGAAGAAAAACAGTAGAAGTAGAGGTTTGTGACTATTAAAAAGGTGATAGGCTAAAGTTATCTAGGCCATCTGAGATCTCCTTTTCAATCATCATGGTGCTTCTTTTGATTCACGACCATAATCTCTGACAGTTCTAAAAAGCTAATTTAATTAGTAAATATAGCAGTCTGAAAGTATGATTCTGAGGTAATTAGTACGCTTCAGGAATTCCCAAAAAAATTTATTAAAATTGGACCTTAATGAGGTATTTCGCTATAAATACTGTATTTGTGTTATTTCAGGCCACGCAGGTAAAAAATGACTAAAACGGTTTAACTTTCATACAAAGACTTGCCTCTCATTTAAGGCCCAAAGGAGATGACATATTCAACTATGGTGAGTTTCTGGATATGCGTGCACATGCTGAGTGTCTCAATGCATTGTATTGTCCAACATAAAGTTTTGACGATTTGGTGACAACCAGTTCAGGGTATATCCCGCCTCCTGCCCGAAGATAGTTGGGATAGGCACCAGCTTTCCTGCAACCCTTCTGAGGATAAGCAGCTCAGATAATGGATGGATGGATCTTATATAGAGCTCGTGCACCTATGTCACCGAAGTCACATGACTGGCCATATTGACGGTCTAGCTAAGCATTCTTCAATGCTAAGTCGGTTGGAGACGGCACGAAAATATGTCTTTTAGCACGATGCCCAGAGTTTTGTCCCAAACCGTTAAACATTTACAAGGTGATAATAAACGAAAGTACATGGAAAAATGAGATACACTTGGCATAGAGGATCTATATTTAATGGCGAAGTTGATGTTTTCGCCGATAAGAAAGTGGACTGTTAACCTGCTTCCGCTTGTCTTGGACAACTGGATATACACATGTATGGGGTGAGTAAGTTGTCGAGATTTACACGGAAGAGTTTGAAAGCGTAGCAAAGTCTGGACGCATTCAAATACTTTGTTGCTGGATCTGTTCTCAATCATGGTTAAATCCCACATAGTGATGGAGCCAATCAGATTTTTTCAATACAAATACCAATATTTAAATAAATGACCCCTGGCTTTACACAAACTCACATTCATTAGGTATGATTGAAAAAAAAAAAAAAAAAAAAAAAAAAGACAGTGAGTCGTCTCCTCTGTACACGAAGCGAGTTGTGGCCACAGGTTAAACTTCGGTAAAGCTCTCGTGACAGACGTTTATTTTTAAATATGCATTGTTCTCGAATGAGTCCAATGCATATTTGAAAAAAAGAGAATAAACCGCTAGGATAGGCTTCAGCCCCCGTACACGGAAGTGTGTTGCAGCCACACGTTAAACTACGTAAACATCACAGTGACCAACACTTTATTTTCTTTTTTTAAATACGCATTGGACTCATTTGAGAACAATGCATATTTAAACAAATTTATAAGTTTAACGTGTGGCCGCAATACGTTTCCATGTACATTGGAGACGACTCCCTGTCTTTTTTTTTTACGCATTGTTCTCAAATGAGCCAACTTGGCATTATAAATACTTCTAGGGAATTTGAGATTGAGAAGAATAATTCCTACCTGAAATGAATTGATCGCTACACAGTAGTGTCTTTTTGGTTGGGCACCATCCATTACGTTTAATTGCCGAAATCCATCAATCTTTTTGTCGTCTTATCAGCTGGTATTCCGTAGATTGATCTCTTTGAATATCTCTCTTGTCTGTTGTAACAACCAACAGCATAACATGTTTGGGCATTGTGTATATTCTGCTCCGGTTCAATGTTCCCCACATTGTTGAGCAGCTCTTTTTGACTTTATGGTGCTGTAAAAATGGTGACATCACCTCCAAAAACTCTATAGCAGCCATTTGCTCAAACCATTTAAGTTCATTTTGTCTCTTTAATGTACACACCGCACCCTATATTAACAGAAAAAATTGAATTGTTGAAGTCTTTGCGGCTTTATCATACAACAAAAACTGAATTCTCACAGGTTGCCCTTCAATGACTGACTTTGTGGTTGTGTAATCTGACTTGCAGCTTGATGCCTTGGGTGAAGAGAGACGTGGAACTGTCCACGGATCCAATGGCTCAGATGGCAGGGGAAGATGCCGATCCAACCTGGCAGGGCCAAACATATTGTGAGGGTCTGCTGGGAACGTCTGGAAGAATACCCTGTCAGCTGTAGTTTCAAATCCCACCTCCAGCAAAACTTCACCCATGGCTTGGGGACGCGGTGGTAGGGGTGAGTCCAAGTAGACCATGTTCCGTGCCTCAACTGCAGAGTCGGCCAACCGAAGCTGTGGCTGTAAGGTGTCGGTACCGATTGTGTCCCTCAACCAGTTGGTTGACACCAGCAGGGATGGATGCAGTCAACCTGAAGAATCTTATTGGGCCTTTTTGGCCTTTGGGATTCCTGAGGCCATCGCTGGGGACCGGCTGGCCAAGCGTAATGCAGGTTTGATGGACGCTGAGGCAGAAACTCGGCAGTGGGAGGAGTTCAGTGAGGCCATGATGAACGACTAGATGCAACAGTTTTTCACACCAGGATTTGGGGATCCTCTGCTAGTCCTCCTAACAAATTCTCTCCAGTTTTGTCATGTTGGATGGCATCTCGTTGGTAGACAGCCATTTGATGCTCATTTGGGTTTAAGTTAGGGCCATGGCTGGGCCATCTAAGAAGTAGATGTCATTAAATTACTCTGAAGCCACTCTTTCGTTATTTTAGCTGTGTGCTTAGGGTCATTGTCTTGTTGGAAGGTGAACCTTCGGCCCTGAGCATTAGGATATCCCTGTACTTGGCTGCTTTCATCTTTCCTTCGATTGCAATGAGTCGTCTTGTCCTTACAGCTGAAAAATACCCGCAAAGCAGGATGCCACCACCCCAATGCCTCAAAGTTTGGACTGTATTAGACAAGTGTTGAGCAGTGCCGAGTTTTCTCCTCACATATTGCTAAGAATTAAGGCCAAAAAATTCTATTTGGTCTCATCAGACTAGAGAATCTTATTTCTCCCTTGACTGTGGTCCTTTAGTTTTTTTTTTTTTTTTGGTTTGTTTTTTAAATAAGCAAATTTCATGTAGGAGTCATATGTCGGGCCACTCTGCCATTATCCCCCGACTGGTGGAGGGCTGCAGTGATGGTTGATTTTCTCCTATCTCCCGATTGAATCTCTGAAGCTCAGCCATGGTGAGCTTTGGGTTCACCCCCAAGAACTCTTCTCCCGTGAATAATCAGTTTGGCCGGGTGGCCTGCTTGAGGAAGGGTGCTGGTCATCCCAAATGTTTTATGGAGTCCACTGTACTCTTAGGAACTATAAGTGCAGCAGGATTTCAAAAAAAATCTTGACCACATCTGTGCTTTGGCACAATTCTGTCTGAGCTCTCCAGGCAGTTCCTTTGACCTCATTATTGTCATTTGCTCTGACATGCACTGTGAGCTGAAAGGTCATAGACAGGTATATATATAGACAGGTGTGTGACCAGCACCAGAGTTAATAAATGTCACAGCAAAGGGGCTGAATACATATGGCTGTTAGATATTTCAGTTTCTCCGTTTTTGATAAAATGGCAAAAAAATTTCAAATTCAAATTTATTTCTGTTAATATGGATACTGTATGGAAAAAATAAAGTTAAATATTGAACTCAAATGGCTGCAATATAACAAAGACTGCAAAAAATTAAAGGGTTTGAATGGTTTCTGTGCCCATTCTATGTATTAAAACCATGTTGTTGCTGTCTTGGGCAAGTTTGTACCCTGGTTAAATAAAAATAGCCAAACTTACAAGGATCACGTCACTATACCGCAGTTTACACAACGAGATAAAAGTGATTCTAAGTCAGGTATCAGCGTATTCAACTGATTAAATTTATCCCAACAAGTGGACGATTAAGCTTTCTTGGACGAATTCATTCTCCAATGTTTAAGGTGATTTCTGAAGTTGTTAATGCAGAGGGGTTGCGTCAGCAAGGCCATGCGGCGTAAAAACTGTGCCAAACAAATACGCGTTCATTTGAGATGACACGCTGTGGCGACACTAACGGGACAAGCCGAAAGGAAAATAAGTGTAGTTCATTTAGAACTGTGGCGTCCATTTCCTGAGCTGAGTAAAGCATTAATTTTACGCACCCATCAAGTCACTGATGGTCTCTGAGCCCTGGCTATGCTCCCTGCGTTCTGTCTCCAGGGCGGCCTGCAGGCTGATGCATTCCTTCTCTAGGCTTAACTTGCTGCGTTCCAACAGACAGCATTTGTCCTGCAGCTCTCGTGTGTTCACCTCCAGCTGTTGCAGTTGTTTGCTGTTCTCTGTCTGGGTTTTACGGAGCCTCATTGCAGACTCAGATTCAGCCCGCAGCAATATGTTGGCTTCTTCCAGCTGTAAGAGAATTCATTTTGAAATGAAAGAAAACTCTTCTTAAAGTTCCACTGACACAAAAAGCACATTTTAAAATAGGTATTGTTGTCAAAACTACAAAAAATATTAATCACTTTGATGCTAATACCAGTCGGAAAAAGTGAGCTAGAAGCGTTTTATAAAAGTGCAAAGTTGCGTAAGTCTGACTCGACACAATGCACATCCCAGTGGCGGTCATATTTGTCTGTAATGTCATGTGCAGGCATCGCACTGGATCCCTGGCGTTGAAAACATGCTGTGCCGAATGCAGTGGCAGATGAACAAGAGAAATTTTCTGATTGTTCTGACACCCTTCAGAGACTGAAGCTCTTTTTGAGGAATAAAAACATTACAGCAGCAAGTAAAGCGACCAGGGCCATTTTGTCATATCATTTCGAGCCATATTTTGACGATATGCGCATCACTTCACCACTGACAACAGACTCCCCGACAGACACAGATGAGGAGGATGAGGGACCCAATGAAATATTCTAAATGACTGGCCCATGATTGTTTGATTTCCTAACCCTTTTACAAATCTTGTGTATGTAGCGTGCTCCGGAGGACCCATGCTGGGCGAAGTAAATATCATGGGTGTTATCAAAATTAATCTAGAGCTATGAGTCACATGAGTCTATACTGTTATTTTAGTTATTCATTCTTTACTCTTTTCTTTAACTGCATGCGTAAGTCTGGTGTGGCAGAGAAGTATGTTAAAATAGTACAGGACATGTATGATGGCAGGAGAACAATGGTGAGGTGTGCCTTAGGTGTGACAGAGGAATTTAAGGTGGAGGTGGGACTGCATCAGGGATCAGCTCTGAGCCCCTTCCTGTTTGCAGTGGTAATGGATAGGCTGACAGATGAGGTTAGACTGGAATCCCCTTGGACCATGATGTTCGCAGATGATATTGTGATATGCAGTGAAAGCAGGGAGCATGCAGAGGAACAATTACAAAGACATGGACTGGAAAGGAGAGGAATGAAGATTAGCCGAAGTAAAACAGAATATATGTGCGTGAATGAGAAAGGTGGAGGGGGAAGAGTGAGGCAACAGGGAGAAGAGATAGCACGAGTGGACGACTTCAAATATTTAAGGTCAACAATCCAGAGCAATGGTGAGTGTGGTAAGGAAGTGAAGAAACAGGTCCAAGCAGGTTGGAACAGCTGGCGGAGGGTGTCTGGTGTGTTATGTGACAGAAGAGTCTCTGCTAGGATGAAGGGCAAAGTTTACAAAACAGTGGTGAGGCCGGCCATGATGTACGGATTAGAGACGGTGGCACTGAAGAAACCACAGGAAGCAGAAATGAAGATGTTGAGGTTCTCGCTCGGAGTGAGCAGGTTGGATAGGATTAGAAATGAGCTCATTAGAGGGACAGCCAAAGTTGGATGTTTTGGAGACAAGATTTGAGAGAGCAGACTTCAATGGTTTGGACATGTTCAGAGGGGAGAGAGGGAGTATATTGGTAGAAGGATGCTGAGGATGGAGCTCCCAGGCAAAAGAGCGAGAGGAAGACCAAAGAGAAGGTTTATGGATGTGGTGAGGGAAGACATGAGGGCAGTTGGGGTTGCAGGAGATAGGCTAAGATGGCAAAAGATGACACGCTGTGGCGACCCCTAACGGGACAAGCCGAAAGGAAAAGAAGAAGATTCTTTACTCTTTTCTTTATTTTCCTTTCTTACGTACTTTATTACTTTTGTACTGTATTAAGTTATTATGACGTGGATCTTACGTTCTGAGAGAAGGTTTACGTCGTCGGACGCGAATTTCTAGAATGTTCCTATAAGAACGAGGGTGGCTGTCGATGGAGCTTTTTATTAATACTGCTGCTTTCGGACAAGTGTACAAGTACACGGATGCCACACTGCCTTCCCGGAACATTCGCTTGAAATAACATTTGAGTTTGGTGACTATAGGTCGTTTTGGCTAGTTACCTCGTTTTACACACTACTAAACTGTCTTTGTACTTCTATTTTGTTATTGTTTTGTGTTGTATTGTATTGTGTGTGATTAAATTGCCTCAAACGCAATACAAGTGCTTTGTTATATTTTGCTGGTTTGACCAAGGGGATTTATTCTAAAATCACACAACATATATGAACTGTGGGACAAATTAGTACTCCCACTCTTTTTTTTTTTTACTAGCTCTATACACACTTATCTGTCATTTGGAACCCACAAAGCTCTTGTCCTTTGCACCTGTGCAATCCATTTTTCACGACCAATAGGGTCTTTTGGAAACGTGTGAAGGGTGAATCCATCCCACCGTGTATTAGAGCATAATCCAACACAACAACCTGGCATTTTCACAAAAACGCAGAAGAAAACAGCTAATTTCTCGCTTCTACAAGAGGTAAATACACTCGATCCTGCAGCTGAAGTTGTCTGCAAAATACATCACTTCCGGCTTCTTCGTCAACTTCACACAGTCCACAGCTTTTTCATGGGGTGAAAAAAAAATAAATATATGACAACATTCTGATGTGCTGTTTTGGTGTCAGTGGCACTTTAATCTAAAACTTTGACAGGAAAGCATAAAAAAACTTAAACCAGTCAGTGTGTAGCGAAGCCAAGTACGAGTAACTAATCTGGCTTGCAAATCACGGAAACTTACAGAGAACATTTCAGTCCATACATTTGTTATATATGAGAATATAAATGATTAATATGTAAACATTCATGGAAAAAAAAGCCTTGACCTGAAAAAATAACCTCACTGACCTGTTTTTGCAGATGTATGTTCTTTTCATTGGAAATGTGTGAATTCTGATTTCTTCTTTTTAGATCATCAAGCTGATCACGGAGGTTGTTGACTGAAAAAGGTATAACAGAAGAATACGCCACATTACCACGTGACACTGTTTCTTCAATCTAGCTAAGAATATCAAATTCCTGGTCATTTTCAAGATAACGATATTCATTTTCACTGATTGCAACAATATGTTAATTGTGTTGATTTGAATTATTTTAGTATTTATGAGTGCCTTTAACTCTCTGTTGACCCATGTTGCATTTTTGCACATGGTTCATTAGGACTGATAACATACCCATTCCAAATTTGGGACGGTGCTCGCAAGAGGGTACATCTTTTTTGCCCTTTGTTTTATGCATTAAACGAAAAAGAAGTGTTATTTCCTTGATTGTGGCCTGTTAGGAGACATTTATCTCAATAAGGCAAAAAATTGCCACCCTTCCCATGAATGGGTTAAAACCCTCCGTTGACCCATGTTGCATTTTTGCACATGGTACATTAGGGGCCCTTTTATCTGGAACCCTGCTTGGTTAACAGAGGGTTAAAAGGATCCCAAAAATATAACGGCATGAAGTTAAATAGTTACTTTCTGTTGTCACCTTCATTTTCAAGACAGCGTTTCCTGTCTGCTTCGCTCTCAGCCTTGCGGTGGCTCTCCAGGCTCTTGTGCTGCAGAAGTGCCTTCTCCCTTTCTAGCTGCCTCATGCTTGACTCCAAATTCTTCCTGCTAGCCACCTAAAAGGAAGCATTTGTGTTGCACATTTATCAAGCCTGTGATGTTATCACTATCTAAACGACAAATGATAAAATTCTGTCTTCAACACCCCACAGACATTTTATATGGCTGTTCCCACTGCAGAAGCAATGTCATTCGACTGAAACAAAACTAAACACACACGCATGGACGCACACACACAAGCACGCAGACACACACACACACACACACACACACACCACACACACACACACACACACACACACACACACACACAGAAACAAGGAAATGACAATTCAGCATATAAAGCTAACTATTGTGGATGGAAAACTAGACTGTATATCCATAAAAACATTGCAATATAAAATATTCAAGTCAAATCTGTTTGTGCACCATGCTTTTCACCATTGTAGTACCTCATCTTCAAGTTCTTTCGAGACTTTGTCCAGACGACTTGTGGAAGCTCTGAAGTGATACAGATAAATAATTATAAGAGAATTTAGTTTCATTAATAAGTCAGATATTGTAAGCTTCAGCTCATGTACCTAAATTTGTGCTCCAGATCATCTTTAGCTTGCTTCTCATTATTCAGCTGCACTTCCAAGTGGTGAAGCTTCTTCTGCAGTGCTACAGACTAAGAACATAATAATCAGAATTGGATTTAATCACCAAGTATGTAACAACACACAAGGAATTTGTCTCCAGCAGTTGGTGCCGCCCTGGTACGATATTCATGTTGAGTACTGAGAAGAAGAACAAACAAACTAACAAGAACGAAGAACAATAGACATTCAATTAATAGGGAACTATTCCTTATAAGAGTCACTGCACGCAACAAGCAGTACAGTACACGATGTGCAAACACCCCAAAAAGTACACTTACACTTTGTGTAAATTCAAGTCCGCTGCACTCCTATGAGCATTAGCCTTTGTGAATGAGTTTCACCTTCTGTTCTGTCAAGAGCCAGACGGTCCAAGTGTTGAATGATACCCTGATTAAGTTCTGGGAGGAGATCCCAGAAGAGACTGTCATCGCAGCAGTAACAGGAAGTGTATGCAGTCATTTGGAGGTCACGTACATTACACTTCTGAGCTACATAATAAATTGTGTTGAATTTCTCCCCCCTATAATCCAGTCATTGAATTTTCTTACATTTGGTTTTTCAAATAAAAAGCAACAGAAAGATTTTGAACTGAAATATTGTATTCATTGGGAACCAGAATTTGTGAATTCTTCTTTAGCATTGCGTTTATTTGTTAGAAGTCTTTTTAATGTCTCAGCAAACTCACTGCAGTATGTCAAGACAATGACACAGATTTCTGGACCACCTAATCCTCCATATTCCTTCAAAGTAGTTGCGGATTAGGAGTCCTTAATTCTATTTTAAATAAGTCAATGGGGACTTCCTGAATTAGTTTTAGGCTCAATGGCTCACACAATTATTATAACAGAGACATGACACAGAGGATAAATGTAAGAATAAAGTGCGTTCAGTCGGACTAGGAGGATGTTTGAAAGCTGTCAATATACT